>NW_010164185.1:0-14459 GCF_000695765.1 Mesitornis unicolor
CCAACCAAGCGATTCTGTGATTCTGTGATGAACCAAGCTCTATATTGTTCAGCTGAAACTACTCAGCCTGGTTACAACTTAAACTAGATTTTCTGGATGTTAAATCAGCAAAAAAAGTACATCCAGCCATAGCTTTGTTTCTTTTAATTCGACTTAGGTCTCTGCACCAGTTCCCTTCAGGGAAGTGCCAAAACATTACTGCAACATGAGTTAGACTGAGGTGACCCCCTCATATCACAAAGGTTGGGAAGGAGATCGTAAGCACCTTCCCAAGAAGTGCTGTACATGAAACTATGGTCAAACTATAAACTCCTAGGTTTGTACTCCTTTGAGCTACCATTTCGCTCCAAAACCCCCAAAAACATTAGCTTTTACATATGTTCATATTAGATTTATTAAGGAAAGCAAGTTGTCATCTCCTACAGAATCAAGAAGATTTCTTTCAGATTCAGGCAGCACAAAAAATAAGCTCCTTTTTTGTTTAATGCTCAGAGTAATTAATACTGAATTACAGTAGAAATTCTACCAAAGGACCTCTGACAATCATATTAATACTAAATAACTTCCATATGCTTTATGCATTTACAATAAACACCAAAGATGTAAACAGAGATTCAGCCATTATTTTAAAGTATTACTGAACAATCAAACAGGAACAAAAGCTACTATTAGTGGCTTGTTTCCCTGAAGCAGTAGTAACACATTACCTGAAAAAAACTTTAGATTTAGACATGACAACCATGCCAAAGGGTATTTTGGAGTGAGGATGAAGGTATGGTCTAGGGTCTACAGCAGAACTCAGGAAGAGGAAAAGAGAACACCTTAAGGACATGAATTCGATACGGCCAAGCTATTTTTTTAGATAAGGACAAACTGTAGGTTTCAAAGTAGCTGTAAACATCAAGGCTGTCAGCAGCTATGAAGAACCTGAGGTTGGCCATGAATCACACAAGACAAACAACAGCCAAGGCCATAAACTCCTGCTTGAGGAAATGGTTACAGTTCTAGAAGGTTTCCAAATGCTAGGAGGATCATTCAGTGATCAGTTGCTTTGGCTGATGGACCTTTACGACCCCAGCAGCTCAGTACATGTATTCTCGAAGCAGCTGAACAAACAGTACAAATAGTAAAATTCAGCCTCTTGTTTTGCAGACAGGGTCCAGAATAGTTTGTACAGTGTTGTGCAACACTCAGGAACTATTGCTGAGGTTTTTATATGGAGGCTTTATCCAGATAATGACTTGGAAAACAAATACATTTTTTAAAAAGCAACATATTTTTACCTGAATTTGTCTCAAGGCCAAAATTCCCCTTCCCTAATCTGCTAGTCTAATAAACCACAGTGCAGTCTTGCTTTGCTTTACCAAGCTAGAGTCAGGAACCTGATGTCCTCCATCAAATCTAGCACTTTGATTGTAATCCCAGGTCCTCTTCAGACTGGTCCTGCTTTTTATAAAAATGAGACCATTTCTTCTACCTCCCTCCACATCTGCATTTTTATGTTAAAAAGTACAACCTGAGGGATGTTGCATTTTAGAAAATTCCTCTACTTTGGATACACCTTGAAATGGAGTAGAAATATGATCATTAAGGTCCTGTCTTGATGCTTTAAATTGTCACAATTCCCCTGATAGCAATGGATTTACACTAATTTGCATCAAATGAATATATAGGTCAGTCTTTATGATATCATGTGGCAGATATTTAAAGATGCAGAAACCACCAGTACACTGCATTATTCAAGAAGCACACTGTGAACATACAACTAAAGACAATTATATTATCTGGATGCACAAGGTTATGGAGATGATTCATTCAGCATAATCACTTGCATTCCTGGAGCCTGGATGTTTAATGTACCAGGAGAAATGGGGGATGGCAGCAACTGTGTTGGAGCATGAAGTGAGAAAAATACCTAAGACAGGACACTGCACCAATGCTCTGGCAGAAAAGTCCTCTGTGTTCTGTTCCAGCAGTTGCACCCAATTCCATTTCCAGCTTAATGGGCCTAGGAGCATGGAGTCAAAAGCATGAACAATTCACATGAAGGCATACTAGTGTGCCTAATGAATTTCCTTTCAGAAAGTCAATCATCAAAAATCATTCAGCCAATAGGTGCCAGCTATCTCTTTGGTTCATTTTTCTCAATGTCATTCTCTGCAGTTGCAAGTGCTGGAGTAGTAGGTATGCACAGGGCAGATGCTTGACCTAGTTTAGCTACAGTACACCAACCACCAGGTCTCTTGGGATAGCCCAGCATTGGTATCTTTTTTCAGCACAATCTAACTTCAACTGTTCATGAAGGCTGTTCTGGCAGGGCTGAGATGCCAGAAGGGAACCCAAGGAAGAACGGAGAAGAGGCAGACCAAAGAGCTTGTTGGAAATCCTGCAGTGTCAGCACTGTAAGAGAGGCTGATTTCAGAAGGCTCTTTAGAAGCTTCCAGCATCCCTGAAATGCTTGCTAATGTCCTGTAACTAACATAAAACCTGTAATAAAGAATCAAACACTACAACTGACAGATGTTCAAAAAAAAAGCAGAAGAAATCAGGGACATTGCCAGTGTCCTCTTGCCTCTAAACTATCATGATATTTGCTATAAAAAACCTTCACAGATTATCTTAAAAAGCCATCTGTGGCTTATATTGCAAAATCTGTGATCAGACCCCCAGTTCCCACTAGTGATATGGAGAAAAAAAACTTGCTCAGCTCAGATGCAGAGATCAGTTTTCTACCAACAGTTTCATTAAACTATTTCTCCTTTTCCAACTCAGGACACCCAAGCTCCAGCTCTCAAACTCCACCCAACGTGATTACAAACTTGGTGAATGCAGTTTGTAAGACTGGATGGTTCAGACCTGCACAAATTAAGACATTCAAAGTCAAATGTACATGCAACTGAGCGCAGCCATACCATCTTCACTGTCTAAGCCTTGTTCTAAAAACTCTCCTTCCTGAGAGAACACCAAGAAACTCGTTCAAGTATCCATTTTCAGGACAACAGTTTCGTACAGCTGCACCTTACAACTGCTGGGGATAGAGTGCTGTAATAGTGTGGAGAAATGTATTGGCCCTGTTAAATTAAAAAAGACCTCAAAGCAAGCAGAAGTGCTGGATTCCTGATTGCTCACATAGCTTAATGATGTTAGCTCACGCCCTGCCTCCATTCCAGGTCATCCAGCTAGTTCCCTCCAAGACAAATACACTACAGCAACTCCATCAATGTCCTTGTAATCCAGTCTGTTCTAGCATAGGAGCCATGGACTGGTCCCTAGCCTTCTCTATTTACCGGTGTAGCTACATCTCAACTGTACATCAAGTCAGGGAAGTGCTCCAATGCAGTGCAAGAGGGATGAGGGACAAGCCACCTGTGGCCATTGTCATAAGCCGTCTCTGGAACTACA
Source organism: Mesitornis unicolor (assembly GCF_000695765.1). Classification (NCBI taxonomy): domain Eukaryota; kingdom Metazoa; phylum Chordata; class Aves; order Mesitornithiformes; family Mesitornithidae; genus Mesitornis; species Mesitornis unicolor. The sequence goes on from NW_010164185.1 coordinate 3,403, forward strand.
AGTGCGAGCTGATGGCAGCACAGGGAGGGAGCCAGAAGACCCATCTTCGGGCTGCGTAGCTTTACTAGCCAGGAACAATTAATGTGGGTCTCAGTGATGTCTGTCCAAGTCAGTCTGGGATCTCATAAGGGAACTAAAAGCAAAGCCCTAAACACTTGGCTGCTGTGAGTCCTCACGCTGGTTTGTAATCATGCATGGGTACAGCACACACAGGTGGTTTGCTGAGCTGAGCCCGCCAAGGGCAGTGATCTGCTTTCCTGCCAGGTTTGCATCTGATACTTGGAGTAAACTTCAAGCTCCAGATATTGCCCACAGGAAAAAAACCAAGGGCAAGGCCACCAAAGGCTGGGGAAGGGGCAGAGCACTGGTCTTGCTCAGGCTGTACAAGCTGTTATCTCTTGGAGGAAGGACCCTCTGAAGGAGAGTAAGTGTGCGCCACCTTTCAAAGGATCACAGTATTCCCCACTCTGGCAGGAGAGGACAGAGAATTCTTTAATACCCTTTAGAGTGCAATCTGTGCACACTCAACAGTTTTTTGCTTTATTTTTACATTTATGCTGAGTATGGTGCTATATGGTTTCAGATGCTTTCAACTTCCATATGCGTACAATCTCCCACTTAAAATATCCTGCTTGTCATCTTCTCCAACTTAATTTCCTTCGGGAAAGTTCCTGCAAGATTCAAGTAGCCATTTTCTGATTTGCTATTCTGAATCATGAAAAAAAAACCCTCAAATTTCTTCCACAACAACATTCTGAAACTTCATGGCATGATGTATTTTCTGATATAAATGTGATAGACTAGCAGCCCATACCCTCTGCATAAAATCCTCATTTAAAAAAAAAAAAGTCATGTTGGAAAACCAATGATGATAAAGAATAAAATTCTAGGATCACAGTATTCAAACTCACAATTTAAAAAGTCAAGTTACCACAGCTTTACAATTCTAAATATACAACAATATTTTAAATAAAACTCCCAAATAACTAAAAAAAAATTGTATTAGAAAGTTCCCTATTTACATTTCTCTATTTATATACATTTCTCCTTTTCTAGCCTTTGGACCCACAGCTAAACCACAACTTGCCAGGAAATCTAGTGCATAAGAATAACTTATTCCAACTATAATGGAAGAAGTGACTTCCTTATTTTCCTTCCACAAATCCTCTTATTTCAGTAGCATAAAACTTATAAGCATCTGCACTGTTATTTGTGCGTTTGATGGAAGATTAGTGACTGTTGTTAGTGAAGTAAATAATAGCTAAGAAATACTTCAAGCTGAAGAGAGAATTTTGGTAAGGCTTTTCAGCTAGTACACTAGGAAAACTCTCCCTGTGACCTGCATGCCAGGAATTGGCTACAGAGGTAAATAAAAAGTGTACAATCTATTTTTCCACCTCCTTCTATTCTAAGACTCATTTGAAACTGCTATTATTTTTTATCTGCTACTAAAATAAAACATGTGAATTAAAATTCTACTTTTAATACATTCTGTGGCAATTTTTCCTCCATGAGAACCACATTATTCTCTGCTCAGTTAAATTGTGCTATATATACTGGCAGCTTGATTTTCTCCATGCTGCTTTATCTTTCAGAAGTACCATTTGGTTCTTTCTCAGTGCAATGACAGTTTTTGGCTGTTTCCATTTCCTCTTCCAACAAGCCAGCTATTGTGGAAAAAAGAAGAAACCAAGATGAAAAATTCCAGCAGATAGCTTTAACCTACCAAAGTGCTCCACATATCTTGAAAATCACTGTGCTTTCACTATTTACTTTTTCAAATCAGAAATTATTTTTTAATTACTGCATTACTGCTGGGGAAAAAAAAACAAGGAGAGGAGACAGGGAGTAGAAATTAAGTAGTAGAGTGGCACATCTCTCATTTAACTAATTCTGTACAGGTTCTTACATGTAATACATTTCAGACCAGATGGCAGAAAAATGCCATGAAAAACTGATTAAAACAAACTTCCTCAAAAAGAGAGTGAGTGAACTTAGTACAAAAGTGGTTTGTGCATTTGCTATGTTATCCAAATGAAACAGTCGGAACTAATTTCAGTCATTCCACTTTTCCCCAAAAGCTACACATGATGTAGAATCTCAATCTTTAAGTCTGAATGTGTCTAACTAAGCTGGGAGATTCATGTGGGAATGAACGCGACTCTTTTCCTTTTATAGCAAAGTGCATTTGCTGGTATAAAATCTAAAGACAAAAATCCAGAGAGGATTTATTGGCTTAAAAATGAAAGTTTTACCCAAAAAGCATGCAGAATTCACAATTTATTATTTTTGTAAGTATAACTACCCTTTTTAAGAAAAAATAAAGTAACTTTTTTCCTGCTTTTTCTTCCTGTTAGTTTTGAGAACCCAAGACAGACAGGAAGCAAACTAACTTTTCCTATATTGTACACATCCTCAGCTCAGTTTCTTAGTAAGGATTGTGCCCACCTCCCAGTTGACTGTTTCTGGGCAATGGATCTGAGCTCAGCTGCAATCTATTATACTTCTTGCAGTCTATTAGAAGAGGATAAAAACAAGATTGCCAACATTTTTAAGTCACTCTCCGTGTGCTGGAGATTGCAGGATGCTTTCGTAAAGGATTTTTCAATTTCCTGCTGGGGTGAAGCAGTGAAAGGATTTAATGGGTGAAAACAGGAGTCATGATCTGAAAGATAGGGTTAAGCACATATGAATGCCACCTGCACTTGGTACCAAATCTGGACAGGTTTATTAAGGCAGAGAAAAAAATTAGGATCCTGGAGGATGGCTTGAGTGGCAAAGACAAAAGAAACAATTCATCATGAACTTCATGTTTAGAGGTACAAAAAGGGATTTTTGTTCTTTGTGGAAAGCACTGATTTCCAGCGCATACTTCCACTTACGTTCTTTCCTCTCATGTTAGTCTTTAGGATGTTTTTGCCTGGACATTTGGTTATCTTAGTCAGCATAAAATATTATTTCCTCTTTCTACTCCAATCTACTCTTTTCAGCTGCTACCTCTTTTTTTCCGGTGTTGCTGGAACATTTTCATAAATCTTTCTATCCTGTCTGTGCTCCTCTCTCCCTTAACATACACCCATCTGGGTCTCATATACTCCTTCACTAAATACTTCAACATAAAATGTTATAAAAGCTTTTGTTTTTCTTTAAAATTTATTTAAAGAAAATATACTACAAGGTTTTATTTCATTTCAAAATTGCTTTTTAGTTCCTAGACAAATCAGGAAAAAATAGGAAATGTATGTGGAAGGAGACTGTTTGCCTCTTTAAGGGTATCTGGTCAAAGACCTCTTCAATAAATTTTTAAAAAATATTAATCTTAAAAAAAAGGGATAGTAAGAAAAGCAGAAATTCATAAACAGGAGCAAAAAGGGACACAAACTTGACCAATAAATGAAAAGGTAGGCAGTGAGGAGAACCAAATCTGGTCAGTCAGATTAACTGATGAGGTTATGTGGGAGTGCAAGAACCTGCAATCAGGAAGCAGCAGCCACGTCCCTTCAGCCCAGGCAGAGACCTTGGGACCCCAGGGCACCAGGGCTGGGGTCCAGCAGTCAAGGCAGGAAGGTCCTGGCCAGGGCTGCCGGAGGAGGCGGCCAATCCTAGCACCCCTTAACAGGAAAAATATTGTTCTTGCCTTGGAAAGAAACAAATAAAATGTTTCATTTTATTCTTTAATTTTTACTCAGGCCAATAGAAAATGCTGTTTGCATTCATTATTCTGAATGTCATGTTTCTCTACAGATGCATCTTCAATACATCACAGAGAGAGATCTTACCATGTTCTGCAATACAAAATTGTTTCCTGATCTGAGATCTCCTAACTGCCATCCTTTTTTGTGTTTATATTTAGACCTTTTCTTTTTTTACGTTTGCTTCTCGACTTCCAGTTATCCTTGTTACAGACCATTTAGAAAATGCCAAAATGAACTAATTTTTTATTTAATAAACTACTACTGTCTTGAGAAGAACTTGTAAGCCATTTTTGTGCCTGCCAAACTGTAGTAAATTGTATTTTCCAATGAATAAATTAATTCCTCTAGAAAATGTACCCCAGAGCTATCCAGAAGTTGCAGTCCCACTACCAAGCCATGGGAGCTGTTTGTAATAAAAGAAATAAGTTATGGATCCTAAACCTATTCCCTATACTGTGAAGGGCAATAATAATCCAGGTTCTGGAATCCTTTGAACACAGCTACATTCAAAATTATGTTCATGATATTTTAATGCTTTATAACCACAAGCATCAGAAAGACATGGATTACCTGATGAGCAAGGAACCCAGCTTCAGAACTCAGATCAAAAGTAAAATCTTCATCTTTTGTCCTTGCCCACCCACCCTCTCCAAATCACAAACATTACATTAAAAGAAAATACAATTTTTTTATTAAAAAGTGACTTAAACTCTGAGGATACTAGGCAGGGACAGCCCCAGAAAAGCACTGGACTAAGAAAATCTGAGCAAGAAGGAGCCAAGATTGGTCAGTGATTAGGACACAGCTGTCCTAGTCCACGTACAGACACACCAGAAGGAAAGCATGCTCAAAACACCGCTGCCCTAAGTAACGACTGTTTTAACAGCCATGGACAGCCCACTCAGCATGCGCATGGTACTGCTGATGAAGAAGGGCAGTGAGAAGAATACTTGAGAGGCAACAGGCTTCCCCCCCAGACTCTTGCAGCTCTCTGCAAACCAGAGGGAGAGACTGTGTGCAAATTTAAAACACCTTTAAAAGTAGGTTTTTCTTGGATTAAGACTGTTGCTGGTGCAAATCATACGCACATTTCTGATGAACAGAATGCCAGCAAGCAAGTGGTCCTCCTAATCCTTGAATTGCTGATCCAGATGCAAGCTCACCCATGCTGGCTGTACGGTGAGGAGCAGTCCTCCCAGGAATCTTGTATCTTCAGTGTGACTGCGCAAAAAAGCACTGTGCAAATAGCATGCCTCATCAGCTCAATAAGACACGTAGAAAGCTATAATGAGTCCAAGGGAAAATGGCCAGAAGCAGACATTAAAATGCATGTAGAAACAAACAGCTTGGAGATGGTGAAACACTGAAAAAACCCTGTCACGCTCTAGAAACACATGGCATTGAAGAAAAGAGACAACAACTTCTTTCAGACCAAAAGATCTGATCCTGTTCCCAGAGAGCCCAAAATGAAATTCCTGTTGCCTTCAGCATACAGGAACACACTGCATAAATCAAATGTAATAATTGCATGGAACGTGAATCTGTCATCACTTGACAAAAGTGGACTTACTATCTAGCTGCATCATTGTCACACCAAGAAATTCACTGGGATGAAGTTATCTAAACTTAAAAAAGATTAATTCAGTATCACCCTCATATATATCCCAGGTGAGTGTATTTTTGAGATGATATATATCAGCTTAGCTTGAGAGATTGCATTTATGCTTTTAAATTAAGGGGATGATGGATGAGTATATTATGCACCAGCAATGCACCCTGAACATGTTATGACAAGTAATCTGCTTGCCAGCAAAGAATAATGCCTTATCTAACTCCAGGATCTTACACCAAATGCACTGGTTAGACAACAAAATCATTGCAAATGACAAAATTCTGCCAGTGCCAACACTGATGACATCCAGATCCCTACGCTGTGCCTAAAGTGCTGAGGCTGAGCCTCCTACTGAAAGATGTTATGTGTTTGACATAGTTACAATGTGCTGATTCGGAACTAGGGAAGTGTGCTGTGGGACAGGAACAATGGACCAGATGCCCGCTGCCTGAGCAATGCTGCTGATGTCATGTCTGGCTTCGGTGGAGTCACTCCAGGTTTTTTCTCAGTTGAGGCACAATTAGTCCTGCAGCAGCATTTTGAAACATGCACACTTGTCAGGGGAAGGAGTAAAGGAAGGAAAGAGGAATCTCTTGGACCCTGTTCAAGTTTGTCAGCCTTACAAGACTTTGTGCAAGAAATTAGCCACAACTCTGAAGGATGGCCACTTAAAACACCTCCTTTGCCTTTAACTACTTAAGACACATAAATATTGAAAGGACATGTGCAGAGATGCCTATCATTCAGAAGGCATCAGGAATTATGAAAACAAACAATTTCACCATGCGCACAGTGAAAATACTGCAGCTGCAATCATGAATAAAACAAAGCCTCATAAGCACAACCCGAAAGCCTGCTTGTACAGCACAAGCGCAGGTGGTCAAAGATTAGGTATAATAGCCTCATAGTGGTTCTTAACTCCACAAGGCAACGTCTTGCCCAGCAGATGGCCCATCTTCTTGCGTTTTCGTTGTTAACACATCACTTGGTCTGTTCAACACACTCCTTGCTCCGCAAAAAAATTGCACTGTGCAAAATTAACTCTACCTTGGAGCACTCTGAGCGTCTTACAAAATGAGGTGGCTTCACAGACTAACACCAGCTAGCAGATGCAGACTATTTAAATGGCTAATCACACCTTTGTTGCAAAGCCAGGGCTGTAATATAATGAGACAAGCGAAAGGCAGGGACAAAAAAGCTGCAAAGGTCAGAGAGACCACCTAGGAACAGGCTGAGGTCACAGCCAAAGAAAAGATGCTGTGAGATATACAGCATAAAAGCAGAGTGAGCAAATTCCCAATAAAACATCAAAAAGCAATGATGTGGAAATAATTTTTTAAAACTAGCAATGTGCAAATCACAAGGGAGTCAGAGGCTGAGTTCAATTTATGAGAAGGTAAGACAAAGGTAACCAAAACTGACACAGCTTTTTAAGTATGAACACCTTTCAAAATTCTCTCATTTGCTTTCGTCTGGGCTATGGTTCATGCTGAAAGGCTCCAAACATGGCAGGGTTTCTCTGAACCTTTTCATGCTTTGCTAACACCTGTTAGCAAAATCTTTTTTCTCTCTCTTAGCACCAATGAACATTAATCTAGATGCTGTAGGCCACCACTGTCCCCACAAACTACAAACTGACCCAACACTGAACCCTTAGCTCCATCATCCAGCCACCTCCTAGTTCATAAAGCAGAATCATAGGGCCAGTCAGCTGATAGGTTAAGAAAAGGGTGTTCTGGTGCCTATAATTCTATAAACATTAATTATGAACTATGACATTTCCCACCCTTTTTTTTCCCTAGTTTTATCACTATTATCACGCTCAATAGGTGGTGTCCCCACCACAGGCTCTGCAACAAAAAGATTACAGTTTAGGAAGGAAAACATAGCAGATTTATAGACACTTTCAAGACACCAAATAGTATAGAAGAAACATCTCTTTTACAGTATAACTAAAGCCTCAGAGAATATGAAGCACGTTAGGTATTTTTATACTCTTCTACTGACCCAGCAAAAATGAAAGGCAGAGCAGTGCCAAAGGAATTAAACCCTCCAAAATGTTGCAACTAGAGAGACATGAAAAAAAATATATTTTTAGGAGACTTTGCAAAGAGTTCTCCAAACCAGAGCTTCTCCAACAGCTGAAGCTGTACCATGATTGTTTAACCCCAGCTGTGGATCTGCTGTTTGCGCGTGCACACGTTTGTGTATGTGACCTGATAATGTGGCTTAATGATTACAAATGGGGACCTGGCCCAGCCTGTGTTGTTACACATTCTCTACTCCCATTAATCTCTTTGAAATTGTTGAGGGGACAGCAGGTAATAGAAAAGACAGATGGGGAGGAAGGAAATATGACATGTTACAGGATGTGCTCAGCTCCTCAGAGGAGGGGCCCATACAGCCACATGGGAGAGAAGCCAAGAGGAATGCGCACAGGGAAAGGCAGGAAAGGGCATTTTTAACACTGCACAATATGCGGAAAAGGAGAAGAGTAACTAGGCAAATTCCTCCAGCAAGCTACTTAAAAAATAGAAGGAGGTAACGAGTGATTGACAGGTCATCACCAAAGACGAGGGCAAGGCAAGTGGAATGGCAAACCAGAGGAGAAGCAGAGCTCATGGGCTCACTGGATTTTTTAAATACAGATTTAAAGGGCAGAAACAAGGAAGAAAATAAAAATAAATCAGACTGCATCCAACTGCTTCTGATGTGAAATGAATGGGACCCACCTGCAATTTTTAATTTATTTTGTGACCCAATGAGAGATGCTGTTCAGTGGAACTAGGTGGCTCCTGCTAAAGGCAGAATTTAGCAAGGAGTAATAAAGTCTATCGGAGCTGCTCCTGAGGATTCTGGAAGTCCCATTGCTGTGTTTGTGATAGAAGCCACAGCTGCAAGTGCAGAGAGAGGTCCATCTGACCTGCCTCTCTCACGGCGGAGGGAAACCAAGCAAACCAAAAACCAGAGAGAGAGAAAAAGAGAGAGTGTGTCTGCCTCCTGGTCAGTACTGCAGAGCTTTTCTGAACACAGTTTTAACGGCGTAGTAACACAATTTATCACCCCTTTGATCTAGTCACTGTTTCTCTATATCACAAAACCTCTCAACACCTTCATCATGACTGACTGAGAGGGCTTTTCCTCATCAAAAACCAGGCAGGCCAAGGATGTCCTCTATCGTTGGGCCGATGAGGAGATGTCTTCACAAATTATTAGGCTGATGAGGACAGACTGATTTTTGGTGGTTTGCTAGAAGTTTCAGGTTTTGATGAGCAAACAGCAGTGAATCTGTTAGGGCTGCTCTCATTTTCTTTTCAAACCTACAAACAACTTTCTCCAGCATTTCAGGTTAACCAGTGGGCTTGTACCACACATGGTGCTGAAACTCACACTAATTCTGTAGGACTGGGATTTATAAATACATAAATACTCCAATTTTATTTCTCACATTTCATTCAGTTGGCAATAAGAGTTGCAATCATGATAGCAAAAGCATTTATTTTGTTTATGGGAACACTAGGAAAGTAATAATTAAACTGAGGCAGTTCAGTAACATGCTCCCTACCCCACAAACCTCTCTGGAAGACTCTTGACTTACAGCACAAAGTAAAATCTCATGTTTCCTGATAAATTATTTTGTAGCAAGTACCTACACTGCACAATGTTTTTCTCCTATATCTGCCTTTCCTCCTTGCCTCCCACCAGCATCTCATGAATTCTCACGTGTCACCATGAGCCTGTTTCACAATGTTTCCTCTTCCTGTTCTTCATTCATCTTTTGACATCCTCCACAGTACAGTAATACACAGGTGGTTCTTACCACAAAAATAACACCCAGCAGTATACACAGTGTTTGCATCAATTGATTGCATTGACTGCCTTAAAACAAGGCCTCCAAGTACAACAAGGAACTGCCTTATAAGCTGTGAACCCAAGAGTATTTTTGCCTTGTCTTCCCAGGAAGTGATGTCCAACAGGAACCAAAATCTAATGTTCTAATTGAGTCAAAGATGAGTGAGGAAATAAGCTTTAATGGTCTTTGGGATTTCAAACAACATCTTTCACTCTCAGATCTCTTGAGCACACATATATGGAACTTCTTTAATTTGTACTGAGATAAAGGGAAAATGAGTGCAGAACAACATGTGAAGGCCAAGTAGCTTTACTGCTTTCACCTCCCATCATCGAACCATTACTCAAAATATTTCATTCCTAGGGACAGATCTACCACCAGAAGCAAGGCAGACACAAGCGCCCCTTTCTTTGCGACTCTGCTAAATGTGCCAGACATACTGCTCTGGCCTAGGGCTGAGGGTTGAAAGAGGTGCTTGTAACATAGAAGAAAATAATTAAGGACCTCTACTCCACTTTCAGTCTTGAAGCTCTCCGAATAACCAGTTTGCCTCAGCTTATCAGTGCAACAACAACAACAAAACCTAAACATTTTCATTATTGTGAAGAGAACATTTTTGGTTATCTGAGGAGAAAACCCTTGATATTGAAAACAGCTGTCTCCTATCCATTTTTAGCTGGCATGGCTGTTGTATAATTCAGGCATCAACTTCCCACTTCTGCTGATTTAAAAAAGCTTTGCTTTAAGCTCTCCCTCTCATTGTACAACAGGGAACTCTTAGCAAGAACATCTAAGCTTTTGCAGTGCTGAGGCAAACAGGCTGACGCCACTTACTGAAAAATAAAGATGCTCTCTGTGGAGCATTGAAAATTGTGGACTATAATGTTCCCTCCAGGTGTCACAGCAAGGCTTATTCCAACTGTCTTTCTATCATACACTGAGCAAGTATAAATTCCCTGTTCTTCGGGTTTTTTGTAAGCAGGGTATACCTATCACAAATCACTTCTTACTTCTCACTTGTAAATGCACTTCAGGGCTGACTTTCTTCTTTTTTTTAATTATGTTGCTTAAGTTATGACATTAAGAGACACTGATGCTGGCAGATGTAAATGACTGACAGGCAAAAGAGCAAGACTCCTAGGTCTGATTGATGTCTTATAGCAAGGACAAGAAAAAAAGATGCCAATTTAAGAGGTTATAATACACAGTCGAAAGCTAAACAGAAACAGTTGGATGGATTTGCAGAATTGCTTCAGGCTTTGACTTACATTCATTGTGATGATTTAAAATGTAACGATCTGTTCTCCCAACTGTTTCTGCCTCCTGCTAGGGGTTACTAGGAAAGTCAATAAAATGAAAACTGTGAAGGCTTCTTCAATGCAAAGCTGTGCAACTTTGCTAATGCCACACTGAGAGGTGCACTGAGCTACAACCAGAGTATGCACCAAATTTCACAAATTCCACCTCAAATCAGCAGCAGGCAGCTAGGGATGGGGGACAGATAGCACTTAAATCCACTTCCAATCTTAGCTAAGTAAATACACACCTAAAACATAAGTCTTGAAAAGGGGGCAGAAATTTAAAGCTTACCTGAAGAAAAACCACTCTGAGGGATTTCACCAACTGGTATAAAGATGCTTTTATCTGAGGGAATGATTCATCATCTATAAATTAGTCAATTATCTTTTAATTGACATTTTTTTGAAACATCGAAAGTTGTAACACTTCATATTCATCAGCTTATTTTTAACTCATCAGAATGGTAAGTAAACAGAGAAAAACTGATTTTCTTCATTCAAAGCAGAACTCAATAACCAGCTGGTGGAGATTAGGAGATCCTATCCTCCTCCAGGGAGGATATAACACCTGGAAAAGGTCTCAGTATCGCTGGCTCTCG
>NW_010164186.1:0-6520 GCF_000695765.1 Mesitornis unicolor
CACACTAGGGTTTCAGATAGCTTTTTATTATAAAACCTGCAAACATAGATATCTACAAGTATTCTGGCACCAGTGTCTGGAATATTTTTAATATCCAAGAAACAGGATTTTGGTTTTGCCACTCATTTAACAATTAATACATATTTATATTAATAGACATATCTAACCTAAACAGTTATTTCATAGTTAGCACAAAAGATTTGGTTGTTTTCAATTTTTTCTTGCTCTGTTAAAAATGCTATCTACCTAGGAATCTTTTGTCTTGATGTACTTTACAGTGATTTAGGTTCCTACATTATTCCTCAAAACTGAATTTATGCTTTTTTTGACAGTATCCTCCATCCCACCACTGAGAATTACTGATTTGTAGTTTCTGATATGAATTTGTACCCTGGTGTAGGAAGTACTACACGGACTACTTATTGCTTCAGTACTTGCTCTATATTCAAAATATTTTCTTAAACACCAATAACTGATAAAAATGAAAATGTTATTTTCACTGTCATAGATTTAATAGATTGGCCTTAATTTAAAAGTGTTGGGAATATATGTCTGCTTCATCTCAGTTATCATACTCCTTGTAAGTAAAATGACACAGTCAAACTGTCCTTTGGGAGCAGGGGTCTTGTGAAATAACAACAAGAAAGAAGAGTAGAAAAGACAGGAGGGTTTGTGGAGAAATCACATCTCTTCCATCAACTCTAGAGAGTTAGCAAAAAAGGTCATTAATTAATAAAAACTGAAAGCATGTTTAAGCACAGTTTTTCCTAGCACTACTTTTTAAAAGAATAAATAAACAATATTTAAATTAAAGCTCTCTACAGATGGTCAGAAAAGCAAAGGAATATATTAGCTTTAGTGAATCCCTCTGATGACTGTGAACTTTTAAAAATACTTCACTGATTGCTTATAAAAAAGATTCTACTTAGCATATTGACATAAAAAATGTAGTACGTTATGAAGAAGAAACCTAGAGACTTTATAAAGGACTTCTTTTTATAAAGTATGTAATTTGGCAGACATTTTAAATTGCTAAATAGTGAGTTAAATAGTTAAATTACTAAGGGAGGAATAAATAACTAAATAACTAAATATTCCATGAAATTTGGTAAGCTTTGTCTTATTTCCCAAATGAAATGCATACAGCCATGCAAGCATAATGCATCTATAAATTCCCTGTGTAAAAACACCAGTGTAAACCTTGAAAATATAGACTTCACAAGTGGCAATTCAATACTTAAATCATTTAAGAACCTTTAGTTTCAGCTCTTGTAAGAGTACAGTTCAGTGGAAATCCACACTTGAAATATGAAATTAAACATTTGCAAATCCTCACGTTAACGCATAGGCTTCTAATTAGTCGTTATGAGGTAAAACATTGAATTCCCACAGGTTTATACAGTGTGAACAAAGCAAAAACAAAAGGAGGTTTCTGAATTATTGAGTTATCTCATGTTTCCTCCATACAAAATGATGTGCCAAATCTAAGTATGACATTGTATTAGTGAATATAAAACTAAGAAATCACTAGAAGAAAATAAAATTTGGGCTTGTGTCACAATATGTGAGGAATTACAAAGTTTCTTCAGGCAGAAGTCAAGATCTTTTTCTGTCTGTGTGTTTTTTTGTCCTTGGCCAAAGGTATTTTTTCAAACATAATTCATGGGATCTGCTATTAATAATGAATGAGATTTGTAGAAATATAGATAATTAATTTCAGTGAATGGATGATCAGGAAAACTAAGGCATTCTTTGTTTAAAGAATACAAATCTGGCTTGCTTGTAATAGGAAAGAAGAGGTAACAAATGAGAATGAATGAAATCAGAGACAGAACTGAAGATTCTGTGGTGCCACTCAGATGCCACTCAATATCAGCACCGATAGTTAGGAAAGCCAATTGGAAAATACATTGCCAATTCTTAACCTGCTTAGTTATGTAGAAAACCAACCATGCTGCTGTTTTGTACTGAAAACTTCCTCAGAGTCTTATTCTCAGAACCACTGTGCCACAGACAAATTCATCACCCAAGTATTCAAGCTCATTTGAAATCCTCAGAGGAGGTATCCTCCCAACTAAATCTCATGGAAGTCTTGACTTGCTCTGGAAAATTATAGCACAATGCATATTGGGGGTTAAATGTCTACTGCTTCTCTAATGAGTTTGTGGCTGGATAGGTCATTAGAAAGTCATGGTGGGGTTGGATGAGTTGGATACATTGGTCCTGTGCAGCAGTTGTTGTTGTGGGTCAAGATTGCTGCTGCTTCCCGATTGTAGCTGAGTAACTATGTGCATGTCATGCAGAATATATCAAGATGGAAAGGAAGAGGTAGGCTCAGATAGCACATCTTTATTGTTCTAAACTCAATTAAAATATTCAATATAATCCAGAGAGCTCCCTTAACTCTTTCTGAAATATATAAACTGCTATTTTGGATTCAACAAGCTGGTGTGAATAATCGTTATTCATCCAGAGCAGCCAGAGGTGTCTCAAAGCTTTCTGAAAGCAGCTGTAATCTTAAAAAGTTCACATCTTTCCAGCAAAATACTTTCTACTGTGTATGCCAGCAACATAGATGAAGGAAACTGATCTTGAAAGTTCATTCGGGAGTTAAACTAGATCTTAATTATATAACTAGTTTATGTCTAAATTTAAGGGGCCAAATCTGCTAGTTTCACTGAAGATATTGCCTACATTCATAAGCACTCTCTTTGCTGACTTTTATAGTTTATAAGGCACTTTTCTCATGATTTAAAAAAAAATAATCCTAAAATATAGATTCAAATAAGCCTCTAGGTTAAGCAGATGTTTCCCTCAGTTTTAAATGAAATGTCTGAAGCTGAGGTCGTGGTGAGAAATATGTAATGCACTTGTATGATTTTGAAAATATTTGTACTTTCAAATATCCTGCATTATTCTAGATTTCTGAATCAACTGTTGATGGTGTTCAGAAAACCAAACTAAAAAGGAATGATAGGAAATGATGAAAATAAAAAAAAACAACGAACAATAAAAAACACAGTCAGACAAAACTTCTCACAAATATATAAATATGTTCATTTATATGTTTACATGGGTTTTAGTTTTGACAGCTCGCCATGATGTTACAATACATTGTTCAGTTATTGGTTTTGTTTTAAGGAGAAGAAAAATATCTCTTCTTCACAATGGAAATTTTCACATAAATTATGATAGAAATCTGATTTTCTTTTATTTCACATAAGTTTCAGTCTTTGTTTTAGTGATTTTATTTATTCTTGAGGACTCATGCACTAGGATCAACATATCTTTAAATTGCATAATGCTTTTATCAGATGTGATGGAAGATTGTTTCCTCAGTGTGCATTGTTCTGATACAAGCAGATGGAAAGCATTATATTTTAGTTAACTTCTAAGCTTTAAAACCACACCTTCATTTCCCTAGTAATTGTATCACTCCTTCTAATGTTGCCATTCAGGCAGTTTGATTGAAGGAGAGAATGTTGTCTTGTCCCCTACCAGAGCTTATCAGAAAGTTAAGATAGGAAAAGCATAACAGTTACATTTTTAAGGTGTAACATCACATTTGTTTACCTATAAATCATTCTAGTAAATGAAAGAAATGAACAAAAACATCAGTGGTTTCTTATGTAGGAAAATACCCCACTTAAATTCCAATTTTTCTACACTTGTGTATATCTGGATGACTTCTGGTAATATACTTACAAATCTCAATTAAAAATCAACATAAAATACTACCTGTTCTTTTAGATAAACCTTCTGTTTTCCTCTTTGAATGCAGCCACATATGGTAAATTAGATTAGCATGAAAAGTAATAAATTCTGTGATAAAATATAACATCAAAACATGGAACTTCACAATGGTTTAGTAATGTACTTATTTTTGTTTATTTTTGCATGAGAGGAAGGAGGACTGGACATTAAAATTGGTTTTGCTGGAAGCATTTTAATGTCTTGCTTTGGCTATGTTTGTTTAAGTAATAAGATTGAATCCTCTTTTCATATCAACAGACACAGAATTAAAAGGTTTTTTAAAAAAACTGAAAAAATCCACAGAAGTTTAACTTTCTGGAAATTTATTATTTCACAGTAGGGAAAAAAATGTTTTTTTAAAAAAGAGAGAAAACTGAACAACAAAAAAAACCAAAACAAAACCAACCAAGCAAACAAACAAAACCGTTGCCTAGGGCCTTATAAAGGAAAAAGAATTGATGGTCCTGTTTATCTCAGGAGGTAGTTTGTGGACTGAAGAACCTTTCACTTCTTAAAATGTTCAGAGTAATTTTGTCTGTATAGAAATATTTTTTTTGTTGTTGTGGCTTGTTTTTCAAGCTGTGGCTCTTTGTGTGCAAACACTCGTGGAGGACTACTCAATTATTTTAAGAAAGGAGATCTGCTCCTTCCTTAACTGTTGCCTGGCAACCGGGAGCTAAATCCTTGTTTCTCCATCCCAGCAAACCCCTCTGACTGCCCTGAGGGGAAATGGCTTTTTATGAGGGCTACCTTACTATTTTTCATCCTCAACTTCAAGAGCTATCAAGTATATGGGATTCAACAAAGAAGGTCTTCCAGGAAACTAGGAAGCTACAGGTCTTACTAAAAATGCTAATTTTTCCCCAGTGTGAAGCAAAATAGCTGAAAAGGAAAGTGAAAAAATCTTTTAGTGCCTTGATTTTTAGTCTTGCATGTTTACAAAGACATACAGTTTAGGTTAGTTATGTCAGATATTTTCATATTAAACACAGGACTGAGTACAATTTCAACAATTTATAAACAGAACCATATAATTGTTATTGCGTCCTTCAACCAGAGTGGTTGTCTGCATGCTTCGTAGGATTTTTTTCCTTCCTTTTTTTCTCGGGAAGGGAAGGGAAGACTGCAAATCCCTTTCTGAACTTCGATCCATTAAATTTAGAACTTTACATCACTGTGTTTCTTGCTTCTTGTATTGTGCCACTACTTGTTTAAATGTTTCTATTCCTATACAATAGCATTGAAGTCCCTGGCCATTGCCTATATCCTCTGCATCCAAAGAGCCAAACAGTAATGAAACTAAATCACAAGATGATATTTGAATTTCTAACCTTAATTTTAATAATTAAGGATTCTCTAGAACAATTCCTTCAAACATATTGTCAGCTGGAAGTTAGTGGTTAATCATATTTATGATTTATTTTTAATAAATGATTTATTTTTAACAGAAGGACCTTTCACATGGGTTTTGTAGGTAGTATGGATCAAATAATCAGTGCTTCTTTTCCAATCTGTGTTTTGGATTTCTATTACCATCAAATAACTTGACATAAAAATATTTTTTAGAAAATCACATTATTCATATAAATTGTAGGTATCATGTAGTCTTTGTTTAGTCATTCTATATTGGACTAAAAAAGTGTGAGTTTTTCTATAGACATAGTAAGTACAGTAAAATGTTATGTTTTGTTGTTTTTTTAAAACTGTATATGTCTTAATTACTTCTAATGACATTAATATGTGTCTAGTCTACTTATTGTTTTAGTAATAAATGGAAAAAGTGCAGCATGTAAGATATATATTTAAAATTACTAAGAAAGAATACAAAATTCTTTAAGGACCAACATAAACATGACTAACATTTGTTCTAGCATATAACAAGTGTAAGCTTAAGAAATATGTACATTTAATCCACAATACTTGAATGTTTCAGCCTTGTTATCATCCTTATTTCTTATAAACTAGTATGAAGATTCAATATGCTATGCCATCTATCTATATGGTACTATGTCCTAATGCAAAACTTTAGAATCTAGCCTCCTGGTTATCAAACTAGATCAAACTAGAAACAAGACACATCTATTTTCAGTAGGAACATATCTAATAAGTACACCAGTAAGCCTAAAGGCTCTTACTTGCCCACTGTAATAGGCTCTTTGGTTGTGTATTCTTAGCAGTTTTCTCACATTGAAAATCATATTTCATGCTACACTTCAGACCAAGCAAGCTTGTATAACAGTTGTTGAAAACCTTCTACTTTAATATAAGCACAACTATTTTGTTCTTATTACAGCTATATAAATCTACTGTCTGCTTAGCCACCTGTACAAAATTGCACCTAGAGTTACACAGAATGTTTGCACCGAACCTTGAAGATATGTGCTCTGAGACTCAGCTTGAAATTCAAAGTGAATCTAGTCTCTGACTGAGAAAGTTTGTAACCAGTGAGTACTAGAAACCTTGAAGATGTTTGGTCAAACAACAACAGCAACAAAAAAACAGGGGTGCATATCTGAGGACAAGAAACAGGGAGCATATACTTTGTCCCAGTTAGATCGATTATGCAAAAGCTATAACATCTTTTGCACGAGGAGATGCTTTTTTAAGCGTGGTGGTTATTTTATTGTACTTCAATAGGGATCAGTAAATGGAAGGTTCATAGAGACTTGGAGTCTCTAACAACATCGCAGTATCTGTGTCGTGGTTTAGGCCCAGTGCACAAATGAGCATCACGACGCCCCAAAGAAGGGCTAGTCAAAATAAGGAC
>NW_010164187.1:0-4359 GCF_000695765.1 Mesitornis unicolor
CCTTCCAACTCCTAATATTCTGTGATTTCCACAAATCACATTTCTTCATTCCCCAGCCATGTACCTTTCTGTCCAGTCTTCTTGCACATTGCATACTTGCAGCAACATGGTCATGGTGCCTCTCGGCTCTTCCTTAGCCTTAAGAATCCCCAGTCACTTCTGTGCTATCCAAACTTTTATTAGCTCACCAGATAGTCCTTTTTTTACAGCCGGCTCCTATCATTTGCCAGGTGCTGGATGTCTAATAAGGATCATGTTACCATCACAAAGGATGGACAGTGACGTGGGAGGAAGAAGCTTTAGCCGCCACATTTGTATACTTCTGCAGGCGGTCCTTACATCAGAAGACATCACTGATGAAAAGTCAGAAAAAATACTTATTTCAAAAGGCCTAAGAGAAGAACAGCAAGGTACACAGTGACATCATTCACCAGCATGGTTCCACCTGACACCCTTTGGGTTTGAAAGGCCAGAGCTACCTATTCTGAAATGAAAAACATAGCAAGTCTCTGACTGATGCGAGAGCTATGACAGAGTACATTGAAGTTGCATTTTGTGCCCCCTGCAGACATGCACAAATTTTGGAGTGACATGAATGGAGTTGCAACAACTTTTGAAATTCTTGGAGGGTGCAGTGATCTGAGCCTGTCACCTTACCAATGCCTTATTATTTGTGGATGCTTAAGCATTCAACAAGCAGAGCATCGAAATTGCTGAGTCTTGCATGAGACACCACCGCCCTCTGCATATACACAAAGCCATCCAGTTGTCCTGCGGAAATTATATGCTTCTGTCCTACAAAGCCTGAAAGACCTCTCACCATACTGTTCCAGAGAGCTTTACGATGTACTCTATAACTTCCTATGCAGTCTTAAAAGAGCATTGACCAAATTTTGAGATAAATACAATAATTATCATAATTCAAGGTCTACACTGTATATGGAGCAGGCAGGGAAAAGAGGTCACTGTTGTGAGTACGAAACAACCATACACCCAGGTTCCTATAAGCAAGAATAAGTGTAGAACAAGAAAGAAATGGTTTCTGTTGGGTGACCTGGTTAAGTACAAAAAATCTTTAAAGGTACAGGCAAGAATGATCCCTCCCTGACATAAGCAATATTCTAGTTATGAGTAAAAAAGACTCAATGTCTATCATAGAAAGTTAAAATATTCATAACAAAAACCAAATCTGACCAGATTCCCATCCGAAGAAGAAGAAGTCCCATCCAGAAGGAGTCTTGTCTGTAATCTCAAAGCTTTGCATAACAAGGAGGCTCTGTTTTTTAAGAGACTCTTACCAGCATCCATGCTGATTCTGGCATTATCTCCATACTGCAATATCTCAGTACCATTTTCCAAACTACAAGCAGGCAGAAGTGTCTGGCAAATAAAGCCTAGTTCAGCCCCACATAATAATAAACAGAGAGTAATCAATGCTGAAGGACTGCTTTATTTTCTTTTGATTCTTGGAAGACTGTATTGGGTGTTTTTCTGTGGTCCCACATCACAGGGCAGGCACAACTTTGCCAAGTAAACACTGCAGTGTCAGCCTTGTAAAGACTACTGCTATGAAGTTTGTTCAAAAGAGCAATTCATCACCTTTTCTCAAAAGACAAGGAGACCAGTAGTGTTTTGCTGTGTGTAAGACACATTTTGAGAATGATGTACCTCAAATTTAGAGTGGTTTTAACTGCGGAGAAAGCTTTCCAGCAGGAAATTCTATGTAGGGCAGTAGGTGTTAGCCCCAGGACTGTAGAGGCCACGTGAATGTAGTAACCAGCCAATCATGTGAGGATGCAAGGCTGGAATATTGCCAAAACAGCTGACACAGCAAATGAATGTTAAGTGCATTTGAAGTTAATGTTCATTGAAGTTTGTATTCCTTCAGACAAAGGTCACAAAGGTCTATACTTCCTTACCAGACTTTCAGAAATGGGTCATATGAGCAGTGACTGGAACCAGCTCTCAGTGCAAGCAAGGAGACTGTTCCAGGTCTCTTTAAACTGATATAATCCCAGACTACCATGCTCCTCCCTTCTCTACATCTTTCCTACCAGCAGAGGCAATGGAAAGAAAAACAATGATCAGTTTAGGCTACCATAAATCACATAGCTTGAACAGTGTCATATGAATATGTCCTGCAAAGAAAGTTGTGGATTCTACTTACTGATTTTTTTTTTCTCCGTAATGTATAAATTTGGACAGTTTAAATTTGTGCAAGTTGCTCTCAGCTATTGACCAATAATGGCACAGTATACCCAAGTCAGGATCTACAATCCCTGCTGTTAGTCCTCATAAATCAGTCAAGCTCAAGTTGAAAGAGTCAAGAGTTGGAAGAGTCCTTAAACATCATCACCACACTTTAAAAGCCCTTTAAACTTAACAGTGCCACAGAATTAGAGGGTTTCAATTATCAAGAAAATTTTTAAGGACATACTGATCAGAAAGCTTATAAACATTGGATCTACTAGCTTGGGTTTTGTTTTTAGCAAAAAGATTGTCTTCAATCATGTGTTATGATTTTTCACTGCTCCTCCTGTCATATCCTATTGTAAAGTTGATCGTACTCTATGAGATCAAAGGCCTACTGTACTAACTTTTGCTGTGCCAAGAAGATTTTAACTTAGTTGGTTAAAAAAAATTTAAGCCGTTAAAGAACATTTAAGCCATTAAAAAAATCAAAGCCTTAGATTCTAATTATCATTCCTCATCTATTTTGCTAAAAAAGATGTCATAGCTGACATGTTAATAGCAGAAATTGCTTCCAAGATGTGAGACTAGAGGACTTCTTTCACTAGTTGGTATTTTGTAACCACTTCAGAGAGTTTGAATGAGAATTTGATAATAAATGCAGACAACAAAACCTGATAAAAAAGCTTAGAAGAATGCTAAATTATCTATGAAACCAAGCAGTAAATCTAGAAACCTCTTTGTAATAAAATGTCTGTAAAAGTTTCATAGTTATGGTTGTCACCAGCAAAATAAAGTGTCCGACAAAGTAAAGAAGGGTAGGTGCTTTTGGCTTAAGCACCTACCCTTCTCATATCTCCATACCAGCTGGGTTTGGCTTGAAAGAGTATGCTATATGCAAGATGAAACTTCAAGGCTCATACCAACTTATCATCTGACTATATTTGCTTTAATTTTAGTAACGAATTCCTTAATATGCCTGTCTTGAGAGGATGAACACCAACATCAGCTACACTACCAGTGGGAAGGGTGAGGGGAGTGGGGGCGGGGGAGGGGGTGACAGGGCACCGAAAGAGAAAACAAATAGCGGATATCTGTAGGCAACTTATAACTTTGCCAATGCAGGCATTTTGTTATTGAGATGGAAAAGGCACTCCTCAGATACCAAGGCCATTATCCTGCCAAATTTCAGATAATCTTCTTTTACTGTCTACTTCTTTACAAGTGCTGGAAAAAACCTCCCCAGGGAAGTGGTCACGTGTTCAAGCTTTCAGTGTCCAAGAAGCATTTGGACAACACCGTCAGGTATAGGGTTTAACCTTTATGTTGCCCTGTGTTGAGTCAGGAGTTGAACTTGAGGGTCCTTGTGGGTCCTTTCCAGCTCAGGATAATGTGTAAGTCTATGATTCAAGCTTATTTTCTGAAGTAGCCATCAGGGTTTTACAAAGTTCTGGGTTTGTTTTGTAGGGTTTTTTTACTTGAAATAAATTTAATCCCTCAGCTGATTTTAACATAAGGAATACTTAGGGATAGACATTATAAGTGTACAGTTTTTTCCAGATATATAATTACTGGAAACAGTTTCTGAAATGTTAATTAAATAACATTAAACCTTGGGCTGAAGGTGAATGACAATTTCTGGTAAACTGGTAACTAAAAGCTGTAAAAACCCAGGAGCATTAGGAAGTCTGAGCTAGTAACAAATTGTTTTGACTGCAGTTGATGTCTTAGTACGCATACAAATAAATAAATTAATAATAGCAGCCCACTGAGATTATAGCAAAAACATTTAATGCATAATTTTGCATGGAATTAGGAAAATGTCAGTCATAGAAAGGATAACTGGCAAGTGTCCTGCATCAAAGCTTTAGCAAGTTGACAGATGGCTTAGTTAACATTTTCTCTTAGCAGTCTACTGGACCAGTTCCCATGACCCCTATGTATGTTAAGAATAAATGTAACTAAAACTATTGCTTTTCATATAGCTTTAACTATAGCTTCTGATACAGCTGTCAAACTAATCTCCATTCTTTCAAGAAACAGCTTATATTCCTTTTATTGGAGGAGCATGGGTTCAGGAAGGGAAGGTCCCGCTTGACTAATCTTATCTCCTTTTACAACAAGGTGACCTGCTTGCAAGACGAGGGGAAGGCTGTGGACATTGTCTAC
>NW_010164188.1:0-20214 GCF_000695765.1 Mesitornis unicolor
GAGGGGAGGGGAGGGGAGGGGAGGGGAGGGATTTTCAGAAGCACTGAAGGAACAGGAGTTTCCCTCTTGAATGAGAAGCTGCTGGATCAGGCCCTAAATCACCCCTGGAAGGAGATGCAAACCACCTGGCAGGTCTGACAGAGCTCAGGAGCAAACACAGCCGGTCCCTAACATCAGTGCTTGAACAGCCTCTCATACTCTAACTTCCCTAATTTTCAATATGCAAGTATTTCACCGCTGAAATTAAAGGACTAAATAAAAAAATAATTTATTTTTGAAAGCTTAAGTTTTCCGGCTAGTAGGAATACATAGTGTCTCCAGAGTGAAAAGTGCTCATGCGAAATGTCTTGGTTTATATTTGACCAGCCATGGTATTTAGTGACATCTAGGGACTCTCTTCCAGTATTGCATTTTCTGGAAAATACATGTGTGTCTTGTGTCTCCAACAAAGAACCAGAAGTCTGAATTCTAAACCAGTACTTCCAGTCACAGTGGTAAATACTGAAGTCTGTGGGCAGACATTTCCATCTTTACAGACTGAGAAATGCAGTAAGTCATTATCTGTGGAAACAGATAAATGCTGAGGCACTTTTTCTCTCATGAAATTATAAGTCATCCACAATTTGTGGTTTATTTTCAAGAAGTGTCATGATATTCCTAGGGCATTCTGACAAAGGCTGCACTGGCAATTTTTACATTGGGATGAACATAAAAATAAATAGCTTTTCATAAAATACTATAACTCTGTAGCTGATCAATTATTTTTTACTAAAACTCCTATCAGAATTTGGAACTGCATGGGCATGCTGTTGGGCTAAAAATTCATATCCAAATATTTGCTTACGGTGCATAGCTATGGAGAATCTCTATTGACTTAACTTTTAGTTCAGAAACCAAGATGACTAAATGTAAATGTCTTGAGATATTACATTTCTATTTATTCCTATAGTAAATACTAAATGTTATTTATTTTGTTATCTGAACTAGATGTTATTAACATGGAAAACCATTGCTGTGCCATATACTGTTGGTCCAAGAGGACTAATCAGCATTCATTCTGTATTAAACCTACAGAACAGTTATTTAAAAATTCACACTATTTTTAAGAGTGCCAGTGTGTTTCTCTGGGCAAAATAAAGACTAGTAACCCTTAGATTTATCCCTAGTGCTACTGGTGGTTTTACTATATGACTGGATGTTGTTTAGCCTTTTGCCTAATGCTGCTGTCATGTACACTGATGTCAGGAAAGAGGAGCCAGCCAAGCTCAGCTCCAAGGAGAGCAGGATGGCTACACCGCTCACATCCTGCAGTTCTGCAGCTGGAGCTGAGTGCCCCCAGGTGGGTGCTGGTGGTGGCATCTGACCCTTGGTGGTAGGGAGTGGCCAGGCAGCCCCTGTAAGCAGTGTCTTAGCCTGGCTGGGTGTCGTGGCTCAGCCTCCAGTGGGTTTGCCTTGAATTGGGCTCATCCCTCCACAAGGCACAGTGGGCAGGGAGAGACTTACTTACTCAATATATTTTAAATATAGAGGGTGCAGGCAGCATGTGCTTGATCACATTTGGGAGTATCTAAGTTATTACATGAATTAATGCATTATTGGTTGAGAAATGAGACTCTTGTTCCCACATTTCTCATTTGTATTCAACAACTGTAAGTAAATAAGCATCAGTTTCTTCTTAACCAGCATTTATCCTCTTTTGATCCTACTTTGGAGAGTCCAGGAAGCTGCTTTTAATTTGATCTACTCTCCAAGTCCCCAGACATTGGTATTTCTAGGCATCCTTGGGATGCAGCTGCTGAACTGGAGGACCAGGTCTGAAGGTCACACAACCTGCAATCTCATACTGCACTGCCAGCTGCTCCTGATGGCATAGGAGGTTTTATAATGGGCAAGAGGGAAGGGTGAGCACTCTGCGGTTTACCCTGAGCAGTGAGGGGCTCCTGGGGGTCCAGGCTGTGCATGTCATGGGAGTGCAGTAGGAGCAGGTGATGGGCAGTTCAGATGCTGGGGGCCATCAATTCCTTAAACAGACTGCTGAGGGAGCCAGCGTGAACAGGATGCATTTTTCATAAGGTATGTCTCAAACTAAAACACTTTTACCAAAAACTTCTCCTTTTCTCCCACCCAAACCCTCTTGGCATAACAGAAATAAATGCAAAAATCAGAGACCTTTGGTCATACCATTCTGCACAAAAAATACTCAAGAGATTTAGCTCTCATGACAGGATTCTTTCAAACTCAGGATTACTTTGCTAAGAAGCCAGCTGTGCTGTAAATGCAGACATGTTCACACTCAGAGGCAGGTCCTGCGTAGGGGAGAAACACCAGGGTGGACTGAAGAGCAGGATGAGCCCTGGTGGCAACGTGGGACCTTGCACTGTCACTGTAATTGTATTGCCAGCACCTGCGACCCCTGGTAACCGTACCAGAGGCTGATCCTGCTGGGAAGTCTACTAGTTAAATAGAAAGAAGGACTAGGCAAGGTATGAAAGAACCTTTTAGTCTAGGGTCCCAGAGTAGGTTCTACATAAGAGCACTAGAGACTGTATCTATCCACTTTTCAAAATTTAGTGAGGGATGTCAGACCATTTCAGGGATTCTCATCTATCTTAGCAGTAGAAGTATACCCCAGAACATGATTTGGGTATTTGGTGGGCAGCCTTTCCTCTGACTATTGAGGGAGCTCAGGTGAGATGGTGTGTAGGCCTTGTACCTTGATCTACAGAAAAATTGCATGAATTTTAATTTACATCTCTGGCGCGGCAATTTCCATAACCGACTCTGTTGACAGTTCATTTCTCAGTAAAAGAGATTATGTACTGGGGAGTGGCGGAAGATGACATGCTTACTTGTTTATTTGCTTTATTTTTAAACTTGGACATGTATTTTAGATGTTGCCTGTAACACTACGCTGCTGGGAGGGATCCCAGTGCCTTTCATTCCTTGAGATATTTGGGTTCATGGTTACTCTGCTGGTCTGTGGAAGGCATCTACTGCAAATGCTTATGACCTGGGAGCAATTCATGCTATCACAAACATATTGCTGATAACATGACCCTGTTCCATTTTGAATTTCATATTGCACATCTTCACAAGGATACTCCGGCTTTCAGTGCACACCAGACAGACCATGGTGATGCTGTCCACTCCTGGACCATTCAGCTCCTGGACTGCTCAGCTAAGCAGCACTTATACTGTGGGTCCAGGCGGTTCTGCATCCCTTTTTTCCTCCTGCTGCTTCACTGACAGCCCCACCAAGACAGCAGCTATGTCACGCTGCCCCCCACTCCCCATGGATGCTGCTCCTGTCCCTTCCTGAGTGCAGCAGCTTGTGACTCTTTGACCTTGGACAGAGGCAGAGAGGGCATGAGACTGCTGGCACCAGTCCGTGTGCCCTTGCCCTGCTGTTTGGTGGTAACTTGAGGTTCCAGTTCTTCTCCCTTCTGCCATCTGCTTTATGTAGGCTTTTCTCATGTTAATTGCTAACCTACTTATTTGCTTATGAATAGGATCAGTTATGTTTGTCCCTGGAGAAATCAAGCGCTCCCAATCTGAGGTTCCTTCAGAGACAAACCTGTGCCCAGGCTCGACAGAAATAATTGCCTTTGCCCCAGTGTAATGACAAAGAGATAAGCAATCTCTGCAGGCCGGCAGTTTAGTGAATCTATCTTCTCTTCCTAATGGCTGGATTAGAGGCTTTGTGCTTCCAGGCTCTGGAATAGTTTCCATCTCTCAGAGAATACAAATAATTGCTAAGAACAAACCACGCTATCACTGTTGTCATATATTTCTTGGTTGAATTATCAGCAATAACTGATCTATTATCCAAGGTTTATTGTTTTGGCACCTTTGGGAAACATGGATGAAACACAATGAATATAAATCACATTGCATTTTGACTGTATTTTAAGATTTATGGAGAAACCAAGGAGAAAACATAACCATTTATGTGGAAAGGAAGGGAAAGTTATTGATTCAAAAAAGGCTTAGAATGGTCTCGGTCTGGTAAGACCATGTGAGCATAAGTTTAACTTCAGATCCATGGAATAATGCCAGTAACTTGAAAAGCGTACAAGATTTTTAAGCAGCTTCACTGAAGTGAATAGGGGGCAGGGAAGGAAATGTTTTTGATTTCCAAAATCACAGGTAGACTGACAGAGAATGTTTTTGAAAATCCTGCCTGCAATTTGTACTGTTTTTAATATGTTAACAGTCATGATAAAGTCTTTTCTATTTGGTTTTCAAGTGAAAATGTTTATCATCAGAACAGGGGAAACAACTAAAATACAGGGAAGCTTGATTACACCCATGAATTTGTGTTCGATGCAGAGATCCTGAAGCTACACCACCACTGCCATTTTCTGTGAAAAATATTTGATTTTTAGTCTCTCTTGTACAGACTCTTCATTTCCTTCTAGGTTCTGTAAGACACCTCTAAACATTAGGGTGATTCCTAAAGCATGGAAGTGAGTGACCTAATTCCTTATAAAATTTTAGTACACCTCAGTCCTAGGCAAAGATTTCAGCTTTGAATCAGATGGAATATACCTTGTGGTAGATGTTGCTGCTTCTGTTGTCCCAACACAATGAGGACACTTTGGCTGTCAGTCCTGCCCCTGCCTGTCAGTCCTGCCCCTGGCTGCCTGCTCAGCTAAAGGTGCTGGTCATGACATCCATCTCTGATGGCAGCACAAATCTGCATCCTCAAAAAGACACATCTTATCCTTACATGATTCCCCCAGTAAGACAGCACCTAGAATACCAGGCTAGTGACTTTTGCTGAATTAAAATTTTATTCCAGCTGAAAACTCTCATTGTGATAAAACCTGCATAGTTTGAAACAAATTAAATTGCTTTGAGTTGGATCAATGCCTAGTTTGAGCAAAAGTGGTGGTTTTTTTGAAATATGACAGTATTTCCACCTCCAAATTGGTAATTATATTAGGTTGGCCATAAACTTTCATCAACCCGTATTTTAGAGGTCAGCCACTAAACCAAGTTATTAGTTATGCACATAGACTTAATTATTAAAAATTGTGACAAAGTAGTTAGAATTTTTTTAAAAAAGAAGTAAAATGAAGAGCGTTTTATTAGGATATTCCTAGAAAAACTACATCAGAAAACAGAATGTCTTAACCAGGTGATTATCACAGGAAAACATAGCAACATACGACAAGTCCAAAACTAAGGAAGGATACAAACTGAGAAAAAAATTATATATTAACAGATAACAGGCATGAAAGACTATTGTGCTAATAAAGCTTTACACACATATACTTCTATTTTCTGTTCATTTTCAAATATACTGATAATCAACAACAGAAAAAGTGACATTATAGATTTCCAACTGAACACACACAGAAGCACATGCTTTACCAAGTATGGCACATCAAGACCCAGGATAGCAAGTAGTCCAAAGGCTTTTGTGCTACATGAAACCAGCAGTTTAGAAACACAAGACTAACACTTCTTTGAAAAGAGACAATGATTGATGGTTCATTTAGCACATTACTGACCAGATCTTTGATCATCAGTGACAGAAGGTGCAAAAGTGTTCTTTGTCTATAAAGGATAAACGTCAAACATCCTTTTGTCTACTTAATGACAGTTCAGTTTACAAGATTATTCACATTATTTCCACTATTTTATAATTCTTTAGTATTATACGAACTAACATCTAGGTTTATATAGGCTCTCTTTCTCATAGAGGATTGGACTTTTCTAACCTGGGCTGTTCTATGAGTCTATGAAAATATTTATTCTTTTTTTCCTTGTACTTTAAGACATTCAGTTTATATGTACTATTAAAATAATGAAATTCCTCAAAAATGTAAAGATCCTGGTTGCATGGCAGTCTGCAAATCTCTACAGAGGTGAAACAAACCAGCAGTGTTTGGGATAAATGACTCTTTGAGTCTCAGGTAGAAGCAGCAAATCAGCAAATCTGATTTTAGAAGAGGACAAAAGATAAGGTCATTAGTCCCAGTGGAATAAAACGAGAGAAAGATGTCTGTGGAAGAGAAAGCTGAATAGGAAGAAGTTTTTCTATTGTCTATAAAATAAGTGGAATTATGAATTTTAATTTTCAGATTCAGCTTTTGAAGTGGAACAGGGCTGAGAGCTGAAAGTAGAAGTGTCTGCTTTATAAAAAAAATACTCTCTCAGCGCTAACAGAATCGCACAGAATCGCTCGGTTGGAAAAGACCTCCGAGATCATCACGTCCAACCGTTCCTGTCTACCCCCTAAACCATATCCCTAAGTACCTCATCTACCCGCTCTTTAAATACATCCAGAGATGGTGACTCCACCACCTCCCTGGGCAGCCTGTTCCAGCCTCTGACAACCCTCTCAGTAAAGAACTTCCTCCTTATCTCTAACCTGAACCTCCCTTGGCACAGCTTGGTGCCATTTCCCCTTGTTCTGTCCTCCATCACCTGGGAGAAAAGACCAGCACCCACCTCTCTACAACCTCCCTTTAGGTAGTTGTAGGTGGTGATGAGGTCTCCCCTCAGCCTTCTCTTCTCCAGGCTAAACAACCCCAGTTCCCTCAGCCGCTCCTCATAAGGCTTGTTCTCCAGACCCCTCACCATCCTTGTGGCTCTTCTCTGAACACGCTCCAGAATCTCAATATCCTTCTTATAGTGAGGGGCCCAGAACTGAACACAGTACTCGAGGTGCGGCCTCACCAGTGCCGAGTACAGTGGTGTAACCTGATGTTTACATACACTAGTGAGAGTGTATTCACCTTGGCATATACCACTTCATTACTTTTGTCCTCATAGCACCCTTCTCAGTTTGATACCTGGATGAAGCATTCAGAAAAGGACCAGTGAACAGCCTCATCAGAAAATCCTCCCTGTGATGCAAACACCAACATTTTTAACTAGTTGTAGCCTTTTATTTGCCTATGCCTACACTAAACAGTTTTTTCAGTCTTTTTCATACCTTTATTTCCATTAAACTGTGGTCTCAAATTACCAGCCTGCAAACCTTTATTCAAAGCATGAAGCAGATTGCGAAACCTGATGTTCACATAACTGAATGTTCTCCAAGCCAAATGCCATCCGTGGCTGCTGCCTGCCTTGGCTTGCTGTGCTGGAGAAGTTATTCATAGCATTGACCCCAGGAGGGGCTTGGAGGAGGATACTCCTCAGCAGCTGAGGCATAGCAATAAAAGAAATCCATGGCATGACACACAATGTTAGTGCCTTGGCCTTCTGAAAAGAAGGAATGGCAGGGAATTTCTGTGAAATATGTCCATTACCTTCTTTCTTTGTGGCCTGCATTTCCCTCCACCTACACATATGAACTGAGAATGGAACAGAAGCAGAGCGTTACCATAGCTTGGCTCCTGGGGCAGGAAGATTTGGGTCTCCTTGTGCAGAATCTCAGGTTCTGGGTGCCTACAGTGCCCTCTGCACTCAGGAGCTGTTGGCAAAGCATCACTAGAAATATGTGGCATTCAAGCATAGGATACAAGCTCTCAAATGTGGGCCTGACGCTTCGCTCTCTATGTCTGTTGCACCCTGATACTCCCAAATGTTAGGATTCTCTTTCTTCATATTCCCTGTTCTTGGGGAGGGAGCAGGATGCAGGAACTCAGGGCGTAGCTGAATGCCTGAATTATGCCTTAAATTGAGGTCATTTGAGTTAGAGCTAGGTAAACAAACTAGCTGAGGCTGCTAATATGTCCTTTAAGTGTTTGTTTATTTACTGCATTCCAGTGGTGTGGCTTACACACTATCAAATCTACTTTTGTCAAATGCAGGAAGGAAAGAAAACTGTTCTCCTCAGCACTGAGAGTCTGGAAGCCAACTTTCTGTCTGGAACGATCTTGAGGGGCTAATTTATAGAAACCCAGAAATACAGATTTATAAAGAAAAGGCAGAATGTCTTAACACCATACATAAAAATGGGGATTGCTACATTGACTTAAAAAGCAGAAATACAACTCAAACCAAAATCCTCTAAAGGATGTTAATAATAAGTTTTAAATCTGTTATCTTTGAAGGCATTCTTTTCCTTAAATGAAAAGGAATGAGGGAGATCCCACTATCTTACTAGGTTTGAAATCCCACTAGCTTATCTTTCTGAAAACTGTTTTCAAAAAACTTGTGCTAGGGCTCATGTATCCTTACAAGTGTAACTATTTTTCTCCCAAAAACACAGTTTTTGGGTAGCACTCTCATGCTATTTCATGAGATGGTGAACGTTATGTGAACATAAATTCAGAATTTAATTTTCCCATGTTGAGAAACTTTTACACTTAAAATGAAGTGGTGCATCAGTTTTTAATGGGAAGATGGAATATATATGTTTTGAATATACAAGATGGCAGACAGTCTTAAATAGTTCACCACAGTTCAACTGGAGTGATTGGATGATCTCAGAACACTGAACGTACTGGCACACGGAGCTGCAAGTCTGGTAGAAACCATTATAAATATATCCATCACACTGACTTTTGACTAGAGAATAATAAACTTACTAGCTATATTTAATGAAAGAAAAACACAAACCAGACATCTACTGATCCATTTGTCAGTATTTGTGATTTTAGAACAATTTCAAAGAAAAACATAAGTAAAGATGTGAAAGAAAGGCAACAATACTTACCAAATATAGATTATGCAAGGCTTATCTGGCAGTTTTTGTGATAAGTTCTTCTTGGGTAAGGGTGATGAACCAGAGCCAAACTATCCAGACTTGTCTAAAACACTTGAGATAGCCTTTGATCGTGTCCTGCATGAGAACTGAACTGAGATGGAGAAGATGAGGGAAATGGAAAGCAACCATCGAGAAGGAAATACCTTATAGGGAGAAAGTGAGGTGTTGCTTTGAGTGAGTATCTATGGAGCCGAAAAGGGCTTTTTTTATTAACAAATATTGGTCATGAGATG
This sequence comes from Mesitornis unicolor, assembly GCF_000695765.1. Classification (NCBI taxonomy): domain Eukaryota; kingdom Metazoa; phylum Chordata; class Aves; order Mesitornithiformes; family Mesitornithidae; genus Mesitornis; species Mesitornis unicolor. Next base: position 8,902 of record NW_010164188.1, read on the forward strand.
GGGCCTATTTAATATTTTAACTGGTGGTCCTCCAACACAAAATGGGTACTTCCAAACTTTGCTAAAAAAGCAGAACACTAAGAAGTATTGCAAGTGGGGGGTGTCAAGATCTGGACAATCTTGAGACCTGAATTTATAGAAACAGGGCAAGAGTTAACAGCACAGAGTGGAAGTTAGAGCACAAGAGAACTAAAAATTAGCTTCAGAAGTAAAGTCTTATAAAGATTAAGCAATGAAAGGTCTCCAGTGTTCTGATGGGAAAGCAAAAGCTGACTTTTAAAAGACTGCAGACATGTTTTCTTTCTTGCCAAACTGTTCTAAAAAATGTATTTTTGCTGAAAAAGCTTGGATTTCATGATATAGTTACCTGCTGTTCTGCTTTCCTTCTTCAGGGGTGTATTTTTCTCTTTCTCAGCTTCTGAGTGTTTTGAAGCTATTTTCATGACAATGGCTGGGAAGAAAAACGAAAACCATAAAGAAATAAGAGGAAGAACTTCTGTGTTCCAAGATAGCAGCAAAAATGAATAACCTGCTCATTGACATTGACTTTGCCTTTTGGCAGGATTATTTTGAGAAGTAAGGCAGATGTTTGCTTGAAAAGGTAGCTCCTACACAGGGCTTCAGGCAATTGACAGGGCCATGCGTTTTCACTGATGCACTGAAAGAAAACCTCAACAAATATCAGTAACAGAGTTACCGAAGGATAAGGATGCCAAGGAGTACCTCTGTGTATATCCAGCTTGCAGATGGGCTCAAGCAGCAGCTCGTGCAGCGTGAGATTGCGGGAAGATCTTGCCACATAATCCAGCTCTCATGTAACACAGTTCCTGGACCTCACTTGTGGGAAAACTAGTTTTTGGGGGTACCCACAGGCAGTCAGGAGGATTACGTTAATCAGTGCAGGTGCAGGGGATGAGGCCCGAGTAGCTTATTGAAGAACACGCTTGGAAAGAATCAAGGGGGTGTTTTCTTCTGGTGGAGGCTTTTTAAGGGCAACCTGCCAAGCATTTCAGCAGCTAATTATATCAGGAGTTTATTTTTTGAAGTGTTTACAAGTGATCCAAAAAGAGGGAGGTTTGATTCTTCCACTTGACATGTGCCAAATATAATTGGAATGATCACAGAGTGGTCAATCTGTGAACAAATTGGATTTGCTATTTTGGCAATCACCCGGCTTTTGAAAGGCCCTCTGGAAATCAGGATAGTTTGTTTCATGCAATGCTGACACATTGTGCAGTTTGTGCACCAAAAAAAAGAATAGAAAAATAAGCACTTTCTCGCCAGACAAATAAGATCTAGGATGAAATCTCACTCTTTTGAAGTTGATGGCAACATTCCCATTGGCCATGATTACACCCCAAATCTTTCAACAGTGAACCTAGTAGTTCCTAGTAGATCTGTTGAAAAAAAACCTATAAAAAGTAAACTGATAAAATTATCTTTTCTCCTTGCAAACACTCCCAACTGTAAATGCTGTGTATGATCAAGCTGACATTGTCCTACCTGTAAAAAATCCATCACATAATGAAATTGAGAAGAGGGGGAAGCCAATGGTTTCTTTAGTTCAATACCAAAATGGCAGGGGAAATGTCTAAAAGTACTTAAAACAAAGGTTGAAGACTTTCTCAGTCCAAACTTTGATAATCTTCTCTTATCTACTCCCTTAAATCCATCAGCCTGTTGTTCTGAAAGATTGGCTCAAGGTCAGTTGTCTCTGGTCATTTCTTTGCTTATACTCCTTATACACTCTTCTGACTTGTTTTTGATCTTCCTGTTTCAAAAATCTGTGGGGTTTACTTTGGGAAATGGGAAATAAGTAACAATTTATTGTTCTGAATGTTGCCATTTCATCTGTTATCTTTATTTCTCTTTTATTTTTTTAATTTATTTTAGTATTTCCCCATATTATAATTAGAAATAAGAAAGCTACAAGACTGCAAAATTTTTTCTTTTCATTTTTAAAACTACTTAATTGAGGACCTAATTCAGCAAGAAAACGTGCTTCCCTGTTAAATTTAAGCATTTATTGAAGTGCAGTATGACTTAAGCTCATTAAATATATTTCTCAAGAGAAATGGAATATAACTATATGTCTTTCACCTGTACAGTGTCAGACATTTCAGATTGCCATTGCACTATCCAGTACATTCACTCTGGTTTCTCCTATTATCAGCCTGGCTCATTTGTTTCCAGTGGGAGCAAAATACATTTCTTAGTTATTTCTCTCCATGTCAGATGTTAGTTGTTAGAACTCAGGACAAAATCCAAAATTCAAGAGAGGTTGTTGGCTTGTAAATCTTTCTCATTGATACATATTTGCCTTTGTGACAAATAGCGAAAACTCAACAATTACTTAATCTTTCTCAAAAGATTGAGTGGCATTTATATATTGTATGCTTAAAACCCAAGAAAAATTACAAGTATTTGTTCAAAGAAAATTAAAGGAATCCAAACCAAAATACACTGTTGTAAATGCAATGCATTTAAGGATGCAAGATTTCTTTCTAATTCAGACTTTCAATTTCAATGATTGTAAGTTTTTGTCAATGTAACAGTGGATTAAAAAATGCTTTCAAAACTGTTTATTAACCAACTGACTAGAAAGAAGCTCTATCTATCAAGAGCCAAGTTAGCTATTGCTCTGCTGGCTGCCACTGACGACAAAGTTTAGGCTGTCTGAGAGCAAGACTCCCACTGAAACAAACTGAGCCATCAGAATTCTGCATTTTTGAATGGCAGCCAAACTATACTCAAAATGTGCTTCTTTCATGAAGACTTCATCCCTTCTGTATATTTTTTCCTTGGTAAATTTTATTCCACAGTATGAAGTACCGATACTCAGTTAATGATCAGGTAAACATAAAAATTTAAAAGCATAATAAAACCTAAGGAGCTCATACAAATGTTAGGATTTTAGCATCACATAAATTTCCAGAAAGGACTATCAGATGATGTAAATAACTGGTGTCAATTTTCTGCAGTTACAGAATCATCTGAGATGTCACGGTACTCTTTGTGCTTCTCTTTCTAAAATACATCTGAGTACCTAGGTGTGTACTCTGTAATTATAGTAGCAATGTGCCACAGAAGTATCTAAGAAGAAAAGTAGTAATAACTGTCTCTAACCCTTTCTCTCCTGGATGCTAAATTATATACTGATCTTAAAAGTGTATTTTTTTAATCTGATTCTGCAAGGTACTGAGTTGATATACCAAAAGGCAATGGAAAAAAAAAATATACCAGGATAGCGAATGTGAAGAAATCCTTCTTTTACTTAGTTCTGACAGGTTTTGGGAATCACATGCATTAGGAATAGATGTGCAAAGGCCAAGAGGAGAATTGCTTTGCTGGGATTTGCATGGTCCATTGCTTACACATTAGCTCACAGCTGAACGCTCTCTACTTACTGTTCATGCCATTACTGCAGCAGGCTCACCCCGACTAGCGCTCGGGATGGCTATTAATAATCCACAGGAGGGTAAGTTTTGCTATCAAAAATTACAAAAAGCCTTGCTTGAGACATCATTTTTCTTGAGAGGGCTTCCAAGTTTTAACTGTGTTTCTGGCTTCGCAGAACACTTCACAGATTTCTGTGTAATCCTTGTGTGGGGGCCTTGCTAATTCCTGTGTTGTGCCAATTCTGTGCTTTTGGATTTATGGGAAGAGGATAAGGAGAAACGAAAGGATGTTTAATGTCATTGGGAACTCAGTAGAACAACAGACATTTATTCCAGTTATCCTTAGTATATAGGAGAAAATAGACTCTTCAGTTCTTCTGCTATTTTCCTCCTAGGCCTTAAAGATGACTTCCAAAATAAAATGAAGTTGATGCACTAAATGCAAAACATTGAGACATATTAAGTTTTCTGATACAATCCTTTTTCACTGTCTTAATTCTACAGCTTCTTCCTAAGCTCATGTCCTCCCTTCCAACCTCGCCCAGCTCCTCATTTTCTCACAAATTCCAGTGTTGTCTGCCAGTGCCACTGTAGCTCTGCTTTACTGAAGCATACTTATTTTAGCTCAAGATCATCTTAGCTGGTTAGATGCTTATTAATCCTCTCTATTCATCTGGAATCACAAGATCTTCTTCGAGTAGTGAGATATCCCTTGCTCCTTTCCCTTTGTCCTTGGGAACTTGGGCTTTGATTCTTCTCCACGTGCATGAGGAATCCAGGCAGTAGTGTCTTGTATGTCTCACGCACACTCATCAAGAAGCCTTGATCAGCTTCTCATATTGTCCCAATGACATTCATTTAATTTAGAACACTTAAAGTGTTAGAAAAAAAAGCCAAAAGATAAGAGGATGGCAAACATGGCTATTCTTGAGCTAATACAGAACCCACTGCTGTTCTTGCTGACATTGATGGTATCTTTTCATCCGTGATTTGCCCGGAGCTGTGACCACTGTAACTCTATGAATGTTGAAACATATCTAACAGCTCTGAAAATTAAATGCCCTTAACTTTACCCCAAATTCTTCAAATATATTCAGTGAGGCAGTGCATTTCTTAAAAGGAGAATGTCCTTAAGCATTCAATACAAAATTCTCTGAAGTTAATTCCTAATGATCTCTTTCAAGAGCAATTGGATCGAACCCTTTTAGCATATAAGAAATTTTAATCTAGTTTCCTATGAAGTGTTTTTTTTGGGTTTTTTCCTTTGTTTGTTTGGTTTGGGGTTTTTGTCATTGTTGGGGTTTTTGGGGGAGGTTTGTGCTTTTTTTGTTGTTGTTTTGTGTTGTTTGTGTTTTTTGTTTTGTTTGTTTTGGGGTTTTTTTTGTTGGGTTTGTTTTGGGTTTTTTTGCATTTCAACATTTACTAAAGGACAGCTTTAAAATCATCATTCATGCAATACTTCTACTTTCCATAGATGCTTTAAGTTAGAATATGTGGCATCTCGATACTGCCACCAGCAAGCAGGCAGCACCTTGGCCTGGCCATTTGCTTGGCCTGGTCTCCTGTTGCCTTTGGTCCTAGTAAGCACAAACTATGGCTATGCTTAGCATCTCTAAGATCTATTTGCTCTCTGTGTGCTTTAAGGTAAGCCAGGCAGGTGCTCAGTCAACAGTGCCTTTTTAAACAAGATGGGCACGTACACAATAGAACACTTCACAGATTTCCACTCTGCCGCGGAGCAGAGCTGCTGGCTTCACTGATTTTCCCCTACTGTGTTCCCACAATATGGATGCTTATTTTAAACTTCTTTATTTCTTTTCCCACATTCTTGCTTCTTTTTGATAACATGCATACAATTGTGAAAATAAAAAGGAGCCAAAGGTTTGCTTTTGGAGTGATGGATGCCTAGGACATCTGGGGTTTACCCAAGATGGCAAGTCTTCTCTAGGATATGGCTTTGATTATTTTAGGACACATAGTAATATTACAATCAATTTGCTTTCATTTTCTTTAACACCATGGAAACTGCGGGGAGCTCAGGTCGTTACTGTGCTGTCCCCTAAAATAAGTGACTAGTCCAAAGCGACTGCACACAAGCAGTAAGTTGAACAGTGCTGCCAAGGTACCAACACAGAGAACAGGAGTGCTTTAGAAATACACTTCATCTTTCAAACATGCCTGTGTTTGGTTCATTCCATGAATGTGTCCTTGAAATGTTTTACACACAGGATGTTCCTCCCATTGCACATGGGGAAGAGTAAGTGGCAAGGCTGGCTCAACCAAGAGATTGCATCCAGCAAGTGGCAGATTGGTGACCTGGTTAGACACAAATGCCCAGCTTTTTTCGCTGCGCTTTGCCATTTTCCCAGCCTGGCAGCCTGGCCCTTGATCACTTCTGATTGCAAAAAAGGTGTGATCAAAAGTTATTTTTCTGTTTTGAGATGAAGCTTTATCTCATGCCACTCTCTCAGCTGCAAAAAATAACAGCTGAATTCAGGAGTATAAAAGACAAGGTTACCAGACTTTGATACACTTACTCAGAGAAGACATAATTTTGTCAGAGTTACTTGCATTTCTACGCTGACCTTAGAAAATGATTTTATTCTTACTTAAAGGGAGAATTTTTCTGTGCCAGTTCGCTCCTTAACCTCTTTGCTGAGTACGCTAATCTAGAAGTTTGTTTCATCTATGGGGACAAAATATACTTATAATAGAAAGCAACGTTATTTGGTTTGGTTCTGTTTTGGATCCATTGGGTAACACTGATGAAGTAATTATACCCGGGCACTCGAATTAAAATCAGGACTACATCATATCTGCACCCTGATTTATATTTGGCAATGTAAAAGTATTTTGAAAGTCATGGGAAGTGAGCAGAAGTTGAAAAAATATGAATACTTCGAATGTTGATATCATTGCTGTAAACTTTTTCATTGCTCTGGTATTTGGAGTACTCTACACTGTTTAATTTGGGCTATTAACATTCCAAATGAAAGTAGCAAGAACTCCACTGTAAGTTTATCATTCTTTGAATAATCTTAACATGCACCCGAGTCTCTGTCTGACTTTCTAAGAACCACATGGCACAGTTATATTTCAGGAGCCCATTATCCACGCTGTCTGCTTTAACCATTTTACTAACACTGCCTAAGTGCACCCCCTGGAAGCACTTACCTCTCTCCAGTGATTGAGTAGGGAGTTTGCTTTTCTAATTTTTTTCTTTTCAATCAGAGAAAAAATAGAGTTTACAGTAGACTAAATCAAATAATGCCAATATTTCCACCAGTGCCAAGTTAGAGTTTTGATCCGTTAAATCTTATTCACGCAAGTAAATCAGCGGTGCTACTTGTGGAGTGGAAGAGAAGCAAAGTTGTGTTATTAAAGGTCACGAGACTGGGGCTTCAGAATATCTGTGGCTTTTGCTTCACTCAGTCTTAAAATTCCCATGCTCAACCCCCTCCCTCCATTCCTGTATTTTAGCCAATTTCTAAGTGATATTCCCAGCACAATATAATCCTGAATTTCAAAGTAGGCTCTTATTTTTTTACAGATGTAGTAAAATCACAGTTATGAAAATAAACATCAGCTAATAATGTAATGATGATGGAAAGGGCAAGACGAAATATAATCCAAAGAGGTTCAGTCCAGTATTACTTCTTCATGAATTACTACATATAGATACACACACATGCAGAGGCACTCATAGAAACTGCTACACAGAATCTACCCTTAGCTTACTCAGTCCCTCCTCTTCATTATGTACTGAGGCAGTAAAGCCTTTTGGAATTAATTTAATAAATGCTTATAAATACTTATAAAAAATACCACAGTACAGGATCGGAAAGAATCTTCTTTCTCTGCAACCACAGTTTCAGCTGACTTCCATGTATTTTCCTTTAATATTCAAATCTGACACACCAGTTCATAGGGGAAAGTCTGCATTTTGTTTACTACAGACATTTACTAGACTGTGGCACTTTTAGTGCAAGAAAACTAATGCCAGGTGAATAAAAAAGGAAGGAAAGGAGTACAATTATAAAGAGCACATTTACAGCTTTCTGTATCACTGATGCACACATCCTACTGCAGGGATTTCAATCCCTTTTTATTTCAGTAGTTAAGTTTCTTTTCTCTGAAAGGCCATGAAATGCATAAATACAAATATAAAATACATAAAATACAGCAATATGTATGAAAATTACTGAATCAGTGTAGGATGACAAAATTACTTGGAACAGTAGAAGAAAATTCTCAGGGGGCTGGAATACTTGCAACACATTTGAAGAACATTTTATTTTTCCCAATTTTATTGAAATTATCCTTCAATCTTATTTTCACATAAGCTTTCACATGTATGGCACAAAGACATTTCTAGCTTCCTTGCATGCAGAGTATCTGCTGACCTCATCTGCTGAACTAAAGATCTATTTAAAATATATCATCATTTGGATTAAAGTTGATGCTGACACAAAAGAAAAATATGCAATATTCCCAGACTATTTTAGGTTTATCTAATTCATTTATCTTACAAGGAGTTGGCCATCAAATTACTTTTAGCAGTAGACAGTGTGAGATACCCACAGTATTATTTTACACAGTTATGCAACTTGAAAGGTTTTGTAGTGAGAAAACGATAAAGACAACTGTAGCCAACTTAGGAGAGTTAAGAACAAGTGCTAGACTTAAAAGGGAAGATGCTGTTTTAGGATGCCAGCCATGTTATACAGCTGGTTTTCCAAGACAGGAACGCAAGGGTCGAAAGGCCCACACAGAATCCCCTGGGGAAAGAAAGGTGAAATGAATATTTGGTGGCTGCTTGGGGGAAAACGGGGAGAGCAATGAAAGAGGGGGGGAAAGAAAAGGAAAAACTGCAGCCAGGCAATCAGACAAGCACAAATGCAGTACCACACAGACTTTGCAGAACATACAGACAAAGAATAAAGATTTAGGTAAGAGAAAGGAATAAAGTTTACTTTTTAACCCTTTCCATATCTCTGAATGTTGAGACTGAATAAAGCCAATTCTGCATCACTGGTATAGGTTCTTGCTTACATGAATATTTTTTGCCATGTCAAATACAGCTGAGTTTCGTCACGCTATCTAGAAACAAAGAAGTGCAACCATGGGATTCAGTTTAAGATTAAAAGAACTGTGATGATATTCCAAGCTACAAAAGGATGAGAGTACAGACTCACCATGGAGCCCTGACAGTTTTCAAAAGCTTTCCACCATTTTCATTTATCACGTTAAAATGTACAGTTTCCTTAGACTTTCAGGTCAAACGCCAGAGGAAGAATTCAACTTTCTTAACTTCCTTATTCAAAACATTACTAAGGGACGTAATATACATCAAGGAGCCAAGGCACCAGGAGAGATTAATCACATTGTTAATGCTTTCAGTTGACTCTACTTAGCTTTCACTGCAGCATGTAAGCAAATATAAATACAAGTTGCAAAGGAAGACTCTGTAATGGAAAGTAGAGTCTGTATTCTGTTCCTCAAGCACAAAGGACATATCTGCATAGGAAGAAGACACCTTTGTGGTTCAGTAAAGCATGAAGTTCTCTTGTTTTTGAGCAGTACATAGGACAATTATAGAAAGAAGGTACAGACCCCTGAAGACCAATTTCCAGGAGGAAACATGAAAAAGATCTTGAAGAGAACCTGGAAATTTTATTTTCTTCCAGGATATCAGTTGGAGAAGCCTTTGACAGTTTTTGAAATAAATTTCGACGTGTCCCACTGCCCAAAAGAATGTTTTCACTGAAGCCAATGGCAATGCTCTTGCAGATTTCAGTGGCTATAAAATCAAGATGTGACTGTTAGAGAAGACAGTGCTACATAATTCATTTTGTACTTGGAAACATCAGGCCAGATTTGTTAAGATGTTCTAATTACTCAGCTGCCATTGAACTAGGTAGAGGCAGGTAGTGCAATAATACTTCTGTAATATCTAAACCAGATTAGAGGACTTAAATCTTAAAGCCACTGTATAAATCCTTATGATCAACTAATACTTCCGATCACTTAAACTGATCATGTTCATATTTTTAATTCAAGCAGTAGCAGTAAACGATGATCTTTTAATCCAAGGTTATATGTTTCTTATCATCAGTATCTATTTTCTTGGTTTATCTTTTGCTACCTCCAGAAAACTTTGAAAAAACAAACACAGCAAACCTATGAAAATTATGCATTCATTTAGACCTGTCAGAATTTTAAGGCTTCTTACTCTGCTAATTCCATTAACCTTTACGTATCTTCTAGTCTACACTGTTCAGACATTTACTCTGGTGTTCACAGCAGCTTATAGCGTACGTTCATTAAAATCCAGAAAGGAACTCTACATCTATCATGAAGGTGTACAACTTTCTTAAAAAACAACAGCCTAGGATTTGCTAGGGATAAAACGACTTTTTATCTTTGTGACAGAAATCGCAGCTGACAGCCTTGTTTATGCTATGGAAAATAATGACTGCTGACAGTCTCATGGACCACCCGGTGGGTTATTTACATTTGAAACATTTGAAATCAACTCTGTTTAGATAATGTTTCAGTTTTGCATCTGGCTTGCCTGTACATGTTGCTTGTACACTGTATTAAAGTTAATACATCCCATTGGAACTGTAATCAATAATGTCCAAGTTTCATACTGTCAGCCAGAGTCTATTACCATGAAACTGCTGAGATTCATGTTAAACAATTTTGTTCATTTGGATTTTGGAATCCAGTTGTTAACAGCAAACTCTTCATGTTTAAGGAAACTGACATTTTTAAAATGTAAGTGAATAGCATTTAGGCTTTTTATTCTGACATCACTCTCAGGAGAGGAATATAAACATAATTTTTTCATATTATAACATGTAAAAGAAAGATATTCCAGGTTACCTGAGTTCCTTAGGCTTGATATGTACATTGTTGTGAGATATCATAAACAATATTGCTAAATTAAAAGCCCCAGATTAAGACAATCCATTTAGTAACATAACTGGTTTGAACAGTTCTGAGAAATAATAACTTTTCATGAGATCTGTATTTTCTTCAGTTCAGGAACTTCTCTTTTCAGCTTACTATTTTCCATCTCTTCATATTGCCAATAATATTTCTAAAGAGATCAAAAGAAAAGTAACTCGAAGGGTGTTCTATTAACCTAAACTAATTCTCTGAAAAGGAAGTTAGAGAGAGACATATTTTTATCCAGCATTAGTCTTAGTACCAAAAAAGGCAATGATGAAATAAGCAAGTAGCTCGAGTGTGTCAAAACTAGATACTAAGATTAAGATCCCGTATTAATTCCTATTACTGAAGTAGAAATGAACTTATATTGCTGTTAATTATATCTTTCCCTTTCTTAGATTTTCCATTCTTCATTCACAGTGGCAGTGATCCATAGTTTCAATTCATGTTCCAGTTTGGAAACTTTTCTTAATAGGATTTGTAATTGTGTCTACTTGCTTAATTTAGTAGGTCATGGAGGAAAAAAGCATACTTATTTCTGAAATGCAAGAATAAAGTATTTATATACAGAGATAATCCTGAAGGACTGCCAACAAAATGATATTAGGATGACATTTTCAAGAAACAAGTAAATCTTCTCTACCAACGACTCCAGAAAGTACTCTAGAAGGCATTTCATGCAACCTACATCTCTTCACTCACTGCTATGGAAAAACAGACATTTAATTTGGGAAGACTCCTAAACCGACCTGAATATTTGCCTGAAAGTAGATGGCACAAATCTAGGTACATTTTCAAAAACAAAAATGCACTTTGGATGATGCGTTGGTTGGTGCTGAATATCCTTCCCCTCCACTTTAGTTTTTAACATTCATCAGTAGTGTGGCAATGAGTGCTATTCTACAGAAGGGAACCTTTGTGTATCAAAATTATCTTCCAGCAGTCCTGGCTGACTGGG
>NW_010164189.1:0-22977 GCF_000695765.1 Mesitornis unicolor
GGGCCCTTCGCGGTGGCGTGGGGCGGTGGGTGGCCTAGGGCCGTGTGGGGAGAGGAGGGTGTGAGGGGAAGGTGCGCCTGCTTCGAGGCGCCGGGTGTGCTCCCCAGTTCTGCTCTTTTTCTGCAAATTTACGTTTTGTATTTCCGTGGTAACTCCCCCGGTGGGACACGAGTGGTGTCTGAAATCGGTGCCTGTCCCTGGCCGGCAGCCGTGAGGTGTGTGGAAGTGTCAGTGTGGAGACAGGCTTTCCTGGGCTGCCCTCAGTGTGGCTGTCGCGGCCCTTGCTTATGTGGGCTGTCTCCTGCAGGTCCCCGAGGTCCTAGACTGGGCGGTTTTCCGTACAATGCAAGGAGGAGAGATATGACGACGGCCTCCCTGAGATACTCATGTCGTGTTCTCACTAAGGTACAGCTGGCTCCTCGCGTTATGATACCGTGCTTGTCAGGCAAGGTTTTTATAAGCGGTCAGCACTGGCATGGAGAAGTAACATTTTGAACGAGTATTTGTTGGCTGTTTTTTTTTGTCTGTAGTGCTGGCACATGATGCCCATGTTAATGGCAACCAGGATGGACCAAGATGTGGAGAACTAGAGAATTTGTTGGTTCTGAAAACTGTTTAGGATTGCAATGGTTTCTAGTTTATAGATGATTGTGAAATTATGTACCTAGACAAATATTGTTCCTTACCTTTCTTTACTGTAACTTTTCAAACTCAGTATGTCCTGTTGAGAGAAATACCCATATGTGTTTGTAAAATACTGATCTCCTGCACTCTCAACAAAAAATTAGCTTTCTCTCTCTTTAACTGTCCACCTTTGGCCTTAGTATTTTTTTAATTCTCCTTTCCTTCTATTTTTTTTTCCTTAAATTTTCTAAGTACTTGGGATTTCTGTTACAAAGCATTGAGTGATGCCAATTGTGTAAAGTAGCTATTTTAAATTATAATTACTTGATTACAGATTTACATGTATGTTTTTAAGAGTTTTAAAGTACAGGTGTTGTACTGACTTTACTGTCTTATCTCTACCCTATCTGCTAAGCAAGAAGTAGTTCTATGGATCTCTGTGCAGCTGTGGCCCTGTGAAAAAATGCTCTTATTGAAAAACATGGCTGGAGTGTGTTAATTGTTGTAGTGCTTGTAGTATTTGCCTCTTTAGCTTGAGAGCCAGTGTGACTCTGTCCCAAACTGTAGTACAGATGAAAGCTATAGTTCCCTTGAAATCCTCCGAGCATAGGGTAGTGCTTCTGTTGAATGGGAACACAATGCCTAAAATGAACTAATTGACAGGAGATCTATGGTTAAGTAAAAGCTGCTGTGTATCATGTGGGCAGCCTCACTAGTGAGGTCTAAAGGCGCGCTGAGAAGCAGCTCTCCCTCTCCCATCCCATTTGCCAGTAGCAAGATCTGTCCTGGGTGTCCCTGTGTCTTCAGTACTGTCTTTCTCTGTAGCAGGAATCTGGTGCACGTGTGAAAGAATTTTGCCTTCCTGTTTCCAGCATGAAATTCATGAGAGGAGAAGGGGACATATATTTCCAGGGTTGAACGGGGATGTTGTCTGCCTGAGAAGTGTCAAGAGCCACAAGAGAGAGTAGAGAAAGCAGACTGCAGACTTGCTGTTTGGCAGTTTGAGTGGGAAGAAGTTGGGAAATGGAATCATCGTTTCTTCTTTCAGGGCAGCAGCTCTGTGTAGAAGCCACTTCTGCTTTCCTGCTTCAGACTTTTGGGGAAATTAGGAGCGAGTTTCTCAAGAAGAGTGAAAGGCCACGAACATCTTATCCTTTGAGTTGGGAGGCTCAGTTTTCTTTTGGTTTCTGTTTCTGTTTCTTTTTTCTTATTTTTTATACTTTATTTTGTTTATTCCTCATTATGTTTTATGGATATAGCATAAAGAGAGAAAGGAGGACTGTGAATGAATGTTCTACATATGTATTTCTGAGGCTTCATATGTTTAAGTCCAAAGAAATGTTTACCAGCACATCTAAGGTTTGTTCTCCTCAGATTTTTAACTTTTTGAACCCACCTCACCTAGGTTTCAAAAAAAGACCTGAGTATTCTTTTCAAAAGGTGAAGAATCCTTAATGTATTTCCCTCGTACTCAAAAATGGTGGATCCATTTAAAGATAAGATGTTCCAAAATACTCATCTTTGAACAGAGAAAAAAGCTGGGATATTTCAACTGTTAGTCTGGTTCTTAAAAAAAGGAGCCATGGGAGAGTGTGTGTTTCAGATAGGTTATTAGAGTTGGAGTGGCATATCTGGTGCTTTGCAGTATGGCTGAGAATTCCCATCAGTTTTACACACTTGCTGTAAGCAGCGGTGTAAGACCTTCCTTTTATTTTTTTGGCATTCTCAATGCAGCGTAGCCATACTGTTTTTCAAGTTTATAGAAATATTTTTTCTTGTTAATGGAAGCTATTTGAGGGGCAAAAAGGAAGTGATGTGAATGGAGGTGATCCGTTTCACTTGATCTCCTGTTGTGCAGGTATTAACACTATGAGAACTATCAACAAGCATGGGTGGCCTAACCCCACTGAAGATTGAAAGTGGAGAGCCTGCACAGGGAAACGTGCTGTTGATGCAAATTGCTGTCAGCTTCTGTCAAACTGCTTTCACAAAGTCAGGACCTTAGCATTACCATTTTTACTCTGTCTGGTGCAGTTCTTCTGCCTTCCTCTACATTTCACTGCTCCACGGTCTGTGCCTCTGACAGACTTCTAGCTGGAGTGCCTGCTGGGGTTCTTTGATCTTTGTTCAGCTGCATGTATGTTTATGGAGCTATGTGAGGTGCTCATATATCACCATTTTCCAAGGGGATAATGCACACTGTAATGCTGATGCCTGAAAAAAAGTAGAATACAAAGAGATTTCACTCTCCTCTTGTGCGATAGCGTGGGCAACCACAAGGCCTTTTCTTTTCTGATGTATATTTTTACTGCTTTGTTAATTGTTTCTGAATGATTTTACAACCCCTGGCATGGAAGAACTTGAAGCATAATGACCTAAATAGCTGTAGGAAGTTCAGTTCCTCCAGCACAGAAGCTGCCTTCCCGTGTCAAATTAGTGTTCATCATTGGGAAGTTAAGTTTCCAGATGAGAGGAAGTGCATTTGGTACATTGAGTATATCACAGATGTTTCATTTAATTATTTTATTCAGTACCTGAATAAAAGTGAAATACTACTTTTAAAATAGTTTGTCTATAGGGAGATAAATTGCTTTCTAATTTTTTGAGAAAATGTTCACTCCTGTGTATTGTTCTAAATAACTTGTGCGTACGTGCATTCAAATAACTATGTCATTCAGTGATGGAGCTTTTTGGGGTAATTTTTTCAAAGGGTCTTCTTCTGTATTTAAAGAAGTGAAGCACAACTTTTTTATTGTTTTAAATCTACTGTTCAGGTATCTTCAGCTGGGGAGAGCAGAAGAAAGTGGTACAAAACATAACAATATTAAAATCAGATGATGTTTTACCCTGGCCTTGTAGTTGACCCACAGTGCTTTGCAGTGGGGATGGAGCTGTTTTTTCTTTAGTTGGGTTACTTTTTTCTTTGCCTGTTTCCCCGTGTGAGGAGGGCATTTTCAGGTGGCGTTATGAAAGATAGGATGTAAGGGGAGGGTGCTGGCATTACTCTTTAAGCTATTCAAGTGCTCTTGTTTTTCCACAGTCCCCATTATGCAGTTTGAGAAACTACCACAATCTGGCTTAGCTTAGCACCATCCATGGAATTACAGAATATCTAAGCAGGGATGATGAGAAATGCAGATAACTCATATATAGCTTCCTTATCAGGCTGCTTTCGACACAGCAAGGATTATCTGGATGGTCATCACTCATTCTAACTTTGCAAAGGAGGTATACCCTCAGCGTGGGAACATGAGATTTGGGACACTATTAAAAGATGTGCAGTATGCACTGTAATACGTGTGTGTGCATGAATACAAATATACATGTATTTATTAGGCTTTCAGAAAGGCCAGGCTGGCACAGGCTTCTCTCCAAATTGTGTAAGGAGGTTTGGTGTTGGAGTGTGCACCAAATGTAGATGGCTTGCCATGGGGACAAGTGTCAGCTGTCCTCTGACTCTAGCCTCATCTTTCCCTTGACAATCATCTGCTTCCTACTCTAAAACCTCAGGGTGGAAATAAGTGTTCAGAAAGAGCTTGAGTTAGCAGAACAGCTTCTGCAGCCTTAACGTCATTCTCAGAAACTGCTTGAACATTTCTACTGAAAGGTAACCTTCTTGGTTCCCCTGCCAAAAGAGAGGTGTCTGCCTTGGGGTACAGAGGCAAGTGGGGAAATTTCAGCCCAAGGAATTAGCTGGCTGAAGGAAATTGAAAGGTTGTGTTAGTCGAGGCTGGTTCACACTGTCTTACAAAGGTGATGTGTACTTTGTTCATACCGCAGTTTCCTTGGTACAGGGTTCAATCCTGCTGATGTAGCAAAAAGAGCTGTGTAATAATAGAGCAGGAAACCTAAGCTTTTGTGGACAGAGTAAATATGTTAGACCAGTAACAGGCTATTGTTGGCTGTTGAGGTCCTGGAAGAAATCCTGTATGCATTTTTCTCTTTTAGTTATCTTTCAGGTATCCTTTTGCTTAGTAAGTATCTCTCTTCTTTACCACTTCTAGAAATGGTGAGATATTTTGCTTTAGTGTGACCTATGGGTAGTTTCTGATGGTTTTCTATTCCAAAGGGTCTTGGGTAACCAGAACAGTGCTTTAAATTTTTTTTTTCACTCTGTTGCTGCCAGACAGAGCCATTAAAGAAGCAGGGATTTCAGCATGCTGCTTGTGTTTACAGAGAAGCTTCTCCTCCCCTTACCTTTGGGATGCAGTGTGTACCTCTTGAAAAGCACCCTGTGGTGTCCAAGTGTGGCTCACTGTGGAATGCTTAAAGGAGAACTTGCTCAGTCTTGTGTCATCAGGTGGAAGCCTCGGGCTCTTTCCTCTGGGCGCTCAGTGTTTGTCTCTTCTCAGATGTCATTGTTTTTGAAGCCAAAAATGAGGTTGGAGAGCAGACTCTATGAATTGTATGAAAGACTGGTGCTAATGCTTCATGTTCCTGTGTGCCCCTTGTAGTACCTTTGGCTTAAATTGGTAGGTTTGATATTACTAGTAGGTTGTAGATTTATTTTCATTTGGGAGGGAGAGTGCAGAGAAAGGACAAATATGGGTTTCTGTAGTGCACAAACTGAAACTTACTTGCAGGGATTGTGCTGGCTTCATAAATTCTAGTTTGTATTGTTAATAGAAATTACAGCTTTACAAACCAAAGTGCGCGGACATGAAAATTCGCAGTAAAACTGATTAACTCGCGGAAAGCTGTTGGGAAATAGAAAATTGATGGACAACGCTAACGGAAAACTGCCCAAAAATGAGGAAATATGAAGTTAATATTCATGAATAAGCAAGGTTTACTTTTCATCTTTTCTAATATCATGTTTATACAGAGATAGTACTGGATGTTTTGATGGCAAAGACTTGCCATCTGAAAAACAAAGTGTGCAAATAACACTCAGAATATGGAAAGGCAGTTCCTGAAGATCTCTGTATGAGTCTTAATACTTACAAAAGCAAGCACATGCTCAAGAGCTGTAACCATCTCGTGCAATTACTTCTGAGTAACGTGCCTTGTTGTTTGTTGCTCTTCTAACTGCTGAAACTGCAGGTCTGAAACTGAAGAGTCAGAGCATAGTCATCACAGGAGTAACTTCTGAAAATCCATGTGATCAATAAATCACTTACTGCACACATCTGCTTTGCTGACTGCACAGTATCCAGGCATGTGGTTATTATGTTTGTCATCACAGTCATTTTATCCCATGCTGTATGGCATAACACTGTGCATGTCGTAGTTGCTGAGCATGTTATTAAGGTTTTATTTTTTTAAAGGAAGCTGTAAGATTGTTGAATACAAAATATTAATCTTCATGTGTTCAGACTGTAAGAATACCGTAAATTCAAATTATCAAAGCTTTTTTCATTGTTGCGATGGTTGATTTTTTTTTTTTTCAAATTATTGTTTAACTTCAGTGATATGAATTCATTGCAGTGACAGTGTGATTTCATGTCATTTTTTGTACTAAGGAGATTAATATGGTGTGTTCAAAATAGATGTAATATATTGAAGGCATGTTGCAAATACAGCCATAAGCCTGTAACTATTTCCATCATTACTCTTGTATCTAACCACTAAAAGGCACATTGCTAGACGAAATGTGAGTAAATTATGGTGATTACTGGAGAAAACAGGGTTAATCTAACCCAGTTTTAATTATATGTAATTTAAATATTGATGTCATGAAGTTACACAGTTGCTTTTTCTTATTGCTGCACATATGGTCTTCTAAGTAGGAGGCTCAGGAGGCTCACCATTTCATAATTCATTTTGTAATTCATTCTGCACAGCTTGTGCAGTTGACTGCATTTACCTGCATTTCACATAGTTTTAAAGTTGAATGAGTTTAAATATTCTGCAGCAGTTTTGTTCTATGTTGAATTTCATTTTTTGGTAGTGTATGTTTAAATCAGCAAATGTATATATTGTTGAGTATTTGAAAATGCTGATTCAGAAGGTTGGTTATGGATTAGTTTCTCTATAAAATGTTCAGTAGCATAGCACGAGGAACAGCTGTTCTGTTGGTGAGCGAATGAAACGACTTCTGTTGTCTGCAAGGTTCGCAGACACAGCAGGGCTCAGGTATAGGGCAGGATTTTTGTCCTCATATGGACCTGTCACATTATCCTTTGTAATTTTAATTTTTAATTCAGGTAGTTTTGTCCAGTTTTCTTTCTCTCCCTGAAGCTATGCTTACTTGTATAATTTAAGGACTACGGTTTAAGGAATGCCTGGTTTTGGGAAATATAGATGATTTTATTCCTGTGCAAATGTGACTGTTCACTGAGGTTAATTATCCATAAGGTCCTGACTTATGAGGCTACTAGAATAGCATTTAACTATGAATAATTTAGTACAGAGTCATATTGCACACCACTTAAGAAGGCCTCTGCCTGTGAATCCTTGTATCTTGTTGAAATCCACTCAATAGTATGAAGGTTGCCGCTCACATTGATATTTTATTGTACTCTTTTCATTCAGTTTTAAGATTTGGCAGTGTACAAAGGCAATATGAATATTTTATGGTGGTAAGTAATAAAAATACCTGCACAAGAGTAGTTTGTTTTTGAAAAGTTGATATATTGAACCAGTCTTTAGTGTTAAATTGTCTTTTAAATTTATTTCAAATCTTACACTGACATAATGCAGTTAGCATTTTCTCCACAGAGGTTTATGTAGTTGAGAGAATTCACATCTTAAAGTATACATTTAGGCAATACCTCAATATGGAGAAAGGAAGAAGTTTAATGAAAGACTTGCTAGCAAGAGTACAAAATTCAGTGCTTTCTACAAATTGTCTTGGTTGCTCGTACATCTGTCTAGAGCAAACTGAGTGTCATATTACAGAGGCTTTTTCAGGAGAAAACTGCGAATACTGAACTTTGAAGCAGTTCCAAGTGCAGATAAATTTACTATATGCGTTTAGGAGACTTGATCATTATAACTTCGTGCTGAATATGTTTTTTAAGAATGCTAAAATGATAGAGTTCTGTCATTAGCGTGAACTAGATTTTTCATAAAAACACCTCAGAACATTATGGAAGAGCATAAAGAAAGAAGTTGCTTTGGAAATGTCAAGGTAGGAGCGTCAGCATATGAACGTGTAACAGAAGTAGTATTGAAAAAATTTTCTTTGAGGTGATTTGGGGAGAGAGATGATGTTTGATGATATTTAAAGAACGTCTGTCAGATATCTGGGAAGCTTTTTGCCTTTTCTGGTTACTTTCAGTTCTCCATTAGTGCACCAATCCTCTATCTCGAATAGTATGACAGAGTTTTGGCCAGAATATGTGTGTGTTAGTCATTACGGGCCCGTTCACTGGGGTGCTCTATTATAGCTGTACATATCTTAGCTTGTCTTTAGAATGGTTTTATAGGGCACTCACAACCTTGTTTAGATAGTAGAACTTTTTTTTTTCTTTTCCAAGTGAAACTTGCTGTATACGGTATGTATACGGTCATCCCTTGGTGCCTACCTCAGCTATTGAAGATGAAATAGGCCTTTTATCTTTGTGCTCCTTCACAGGGTAGCAAGTAATTCAAGTGTCCCTTAAGGGTTGGTAGTTAAACCCTGAGATCTTGCTAGATGTGTTTATTTCTCCTTAAAGGTGAGGATTTGGATCAGTCCCTTTGAATGGGCACTCTTTGAGCTGTACATTATGAGGATATTCTAATAAACTCAAACGTCTAATGGTTCTGCAGTTTACTACTGACTCAACTGATAGTTTGATGGAAATGCAGCTTTGTTTACAGATGGGAAGAATTCATTATGTTGTTTAGCCCTGGTGTAAAATTTTTAAGGCTGTTTATTTTCAGATTGGGAGCTTAAAATGAAACTGAAAATTAGCGGGACTTTCCTTACTCCCTAGCTTTTTGATCTGTATTTTAATTGTCTGCTCTCTGCAAATGCTTTTTATGCTGAAATAAACTGCCAGGCAGCCATGAAAAGTTGAATTGTCAGTTTTCCTGATTCAAGTCAAAAGATGTCTATGTTCTTTGCATAGTATGTGCTCGTGCTTTTCTGGTATGCTCGTATTCTTCAGATGATTTCGATTACTATAAATCATTAATGATATATTGTATCTGTGGGTAGCTGTTGCTGGGCTTGTCTGAATCACAAGTGTAGGTTGCAGACCTCCTCCTTTGGAAGAAAAACAGCACACTTGCTCTTGCTGGGATTCTAACATTGAGGCAGCACAACAAAATGAGTGCACAGAGTATCCCACCTGCACCCGTTACCTTTTTCACTGCAGCATGTAATGCACTGTGGTTAAGCCTGAGCATGGTGTCCCTTTGCAGACATCTCGCAGGATACTCTGCCTGTCTCTCGAGTGGAGCAGCTGCAGGAAGCCTCTTGGAGGTGGGCACATGGGCAACTTTTGTGAGCTCCCTTGACAGTGGTTATGCACCAGTTTTCAGGCTTGAGGCCTTAACTCATCATGGAGATGGAGTAGTTTTTCTGAGGGTTGTGTTACTGCCACTGGTTGCTCGTCTACGAAGCATTTCTTTGAGAGCTGAGATAATTTGTCTTTCTCTTCTTACCCTGCCTGGCTGTTGTGGTTGTTGTGGAGTGCAGCTCCCAGGACGGCTTTTAGCACTGTGGGGACCAGATGCAAAAGGTGGTCTGCTCCCTACAGTCACTGAAAATACTGTGTAGGAGGGCAAAGAAGGTGGAAAGCTCTACACTTGTCTACCTAAGCTTCTTGATATTTGTGAGGAACTTCTGCTGTGAATGTGTGCTATGGCTGCAATAGAAAAGAAAAAGTGTCTGACAGACTTTTTTTTTTTTTAAACATACTATTTTTATTGGTGCTATATGCAAGAACAAGCTATCCTCCAAACCTGGAGGTGTGGGAGGAAGCAGCCTATGGAGTTACATTCTGCCTTTTATTTTTGCCTTTAAAATAAACTTTTGCCTGTTACTGTAGAAATGTGTCAGTTAAAGTGCTGCAGTTAAGAAAAGTACTATGTAGGTGATGAAGTGTCATTGTTGTGATACAGTCTGTAACCAGAACTTTATTAAAGTCTTGATATTTATTGTTTCTTATTTAGCTTCTAGTAAGTGGTGATTTTATGCAATGGCATCAAGCCACAGTTCTTCACCAGTGCCTCAGTCAAACAGCAGTGATGCTTTCTTTAAAAAGGAAATGGATGCCACGAAACGCTTTCGACCTGTGCAGTCACTGCCTGATGTGTGTCCCAAGGAACCTACAGGTAATGTTGGTGTGCAAGGAGAGTGAAAATGCAGTTATATTTGCTAATCTGTTTATGATTGTTCAGTCAAATTTTCTTGTGTACTGGGTATAGTGTACTAAGCTGTAGTCTTATTTCAAAGTATGCTGTAATTCTGCTTTATACCACCCATTGTCCCTTTGGAGCAATGGGAGAGCCTTCCTATTTGCAGCTTGTTTTCAGAAGTCCACGTTATAGATAGGTTCTTCCTTGTGTGGTTCACATGATAAGCTATGATTCTGATGACACGCAAGAAAAGGGTGTATTCTGTCAGAGCTTGTCCAGTGTACCTGGAGTCTGTGAAATGGCTTCTGTGAAACACCCCAGCCCTCTTAACAGTGGGAAGCAAGAGACCAGGACCTGTCTCTGGCACTGTCATCAGTGTCTAGTGCTATGGTAAAACCAGGTTTTAGTCACAGTTATAGTTGCTGTGGTATACTAAAGCTTAGTTTATAAAAAGCAGTAAGTGGGGTGGGTTCTTAAGAATTATGAAATACAATGGTAATGAATGTCAACTGTCATTCTGATTGAGTTCAGATTATTAAAATATGTTTGTGGTTAGGATTTTTTTCTCTTCAGTAGAAGCTAATGTTGAGCTAAATATGTTTAATGAGTGTGAATACACCATTGTGTTCAAAACTTGTGTTGGTTAATCTGGTAGAAGAAATGCAAGTTAAAGTGTTGCAGAAGGAGAATATCATGTGTCTTTTGCATAGATAATTCTGATCCAGTGTGTGATTGTGAAAACACAAGAGTTTTACTAAGAACCATATTTTACCAAAAATACAACTTTTGGTTTCTCACTTTAACAGATTGTCTTGTCTTTTGTGTTGCAGGCGATCCTAATAATTTATGTGACAGCCCGTCTCTAGTTGTGGATCAGCACAGATGGACTATCTATCATTCCAAAGTCAATCTCCCAGCAGCACTAAATGATCCTAGGTTAGCAAAAAGGGAATCTGATTTCTTTACAAAAACATGGGGAGTGGACTTTGTGGACACTGAAGTCACGCCTTCATTCTACCTCCCACAGATCACCAAGGAACATTTTGCATTATACCAACAGGAAATCACTCCGGTAAGAACCCAAAATTAGATGCACGTGGTACTAGCGATTAGAAAGAGATTTCAGAACCTCCTTCTAATTAGAGATTGTCCCTACAGTTGTATGATTGTCCATCATACAGTTAGCTGATAATTAATTTGCTCTTCAGTGCGTGCTGGCTTTTCATTAGGCATTTTTTGGCTTATAAATCTTAGTATTCATAGTGTGGAAAATGCTGTCTACTGGCAATTTCTTATTTGTTTTCATTTGTATTTCTGAATACTGTGCTCTGTGCCAGGACTTACAGTTCTTATTTATTCTTTCTGATTATTAATCCCTTTTCTGTTTTTACAATTGGACTCTACTGTGCAACATAGCATTTGTATACCTTTGCATCAAATATAAAACATGACTATGTGGTGCAAGGCTTGGAGATATTTTTTAATAGTCTCTAATGTAACCATTTATATGTGAAGTTCTTAAACTATAAATAGGCCTATTATCTCAATGATTTCTTTTGTAACAGGAAAGTTTAAGCTACATCTAAGGACACCAGGACCAGTAGGAGACTTCTAAACTCTTAAAATACAGGTTGTCAGTAAGTATGTAGTATTTCTTTTTTTAACTGAAAGGACATGTAGAAGTCTCCCACTGTTTTCTGCTTCCTTGGTTTGTAACTTTATTTTTTTTTTGCTGTTACAGAATTAGCTGCAGGAAGTGTTGCTCATGTAAATCGTAGTTAAAGTATGTGCAAGGGAATTGTCTGTAACTGAACTATTGTAATTAGTTCACACATTGAACATTTAAAGCACTTAGGATCTCATCTGTTAGCGTGTAATGCAGTGACTGCAAAATGAAATAAGGTTTTAGGAAGACAGAAGTGACCTATGACATAGCTTCTATCAGTGATCTAGCTAACATTAGTGTTCTTTAGAATTGTAATGGTTTCTAAGGCATTATGGTTTCTGGTGGTGTTTACAGCTGTGGATGAAATTTGAAGCTCAGCATGATGAAACAAGATATGTGATTTCAGCAAGTTGCTCATTGGTTAAGATGTGGAAGCAATTTCTACTTTGATCCAATTTAATTTAGCAGTGAAAAACCATTTGTTGTGTGTTAATGTGATTTCTGGATTAGACAGCAAATAAATGTTTGACTTTGTAATTACAACTGCTCTATGTTTATATCTAATTATGTAGAGAGGTTATTATACCTCTTCAATAACTTGTGTTAATTTTCTCTTGAGAAGTAAAAATACTGCAAAAACAACATAAGGACCGAAAGTTTCACCTGTGTTGCCTTTCACCTGCATGAACATCATTGGAGCTTTTAAGAGGGGAAAAAGATTATTGTTAACTTGTCAGAATTATTTGGCGTAATGCAGTTATCTTTAACTGAAAATGTTCTGAATGTTCTATTTTAAATAAAATAGTTCCTTTAAAGCCTCAAAGTAATTCTTCAATATGTTTTTTCTTTTACAGAGAGAGAGGGTTCATGAAAGAAGCAAGAATGTTTGTACTTCTAAAGATTCCTTCGACAGGACTCTATTGCACACCCACGGTACAGTCAAAGCCTTCCTTTAGTTGTTAAAAAGTAATTTCTAATGACTACTGTAACATACTGACCATCTCGTTTACTTGCTCAAGGGCTTCATGTGCAAAAGTAGCTGCTGGTGAACAATAATTGAAAACCCAGACATGGTAGACTGCAAGTATTCATGACCTCTGCTGATATTTTATAGGCCAAAATGCTTGTGATATATGCTCTTAAACTTTTCCTTGACACGTTTGCATTTGTGGCAGGTCATTATGTCCCTGGCAGTGTCTTCTTTAACTTCCTTTTATTTAAGATCTGTTGAAACTGTTGCATCAAATTTCTGTTGCATCAAATTAGCAGCTGTTGACTTTGCAGTGAAGAATGACAGTGCTGGGCTATTCCTGTCTTACCTGACAGGAGGATCACAGGATGGCTAAGGTGGGAAATGGTGTCTCAAGATGGTCTGGTTCAACCTACCTCAAGCAGAGTATCCTGTGGGAGGACAGTGTCCAGTTGGGTTTTGAATTTATCCACAGATGGAGATTACATAACCTCTCTGGCAAACCTTTTTCAGTGTTTGACCACCCTCAAAGTAAAAGTGTTTCCTTATATTCAGATAGAATTTTTCATTTATCAGTTTCTACCTGTTGCCTCTTGTCCTTTCACTGAGCACCACTGAGAAGAGCCTGCTCCGTCTTCTTTACGCCCTCTCTCCTCAGATACTTAAAACCATTGGTAAGATCCCTCCTGAGCCTTTCCAGGCTAAACAGTCTCAGTTCTCTCAGCGTTACCTCCTATGAACAGTGCTCTGGGCTTTTAATAACCTTTTGTGACCTTTCATTGGACTTGCTCCAGTATGTCTAGATCTGTCTTGATCTGGGGGAATCAGACCTGGGCATACTGCTCCAGATGTCTCACCAGTGCTGAATGGAGAGGGAGGATCACCTTCCCTCAGCCTCCTGGCAATTCTCTGCCTAATGCAACCCAGGATGCTTTGCTGCAAGAGTGCACTGCGGGCTTATGGTCAGGTTGTTTTCTGCCAGGTCCCCATGTCTTACTCTGCAGGGATGCTTTCCAGACACTAGACTCCTAGTGTGAACTGGTGCTTGGAGTTATTTTTCTCCAGGTGCAAGACTTTGCCTTTTCCTGTGTTGAACTTCATGAAGTTCCACTCTGGCCAGTTCTCTGGTTAGTATTTCTCTGATTACTGTTAGCAAAGACTTCCTAGCAAACTTCTTTTGGTGTCCACAGCTGTAACAAGGCTGAGTTTCAAGATTTTATGGAAGTAGTTCAGCTAATATGAAACTGGATAAAGGAAGGTGAGAGGCAAATTGAAAAAGAAAATCGAAAGGAAAACAAACACTCATAGCCTGGAGCAAACTTCAAATTTTAATTTATTTTAATGTATTTTCTTAAAAGTGTTAGCATAAACGGGTTCATTTGCTATTTACTGGTTGATCAGGCTGGTCTGTATCGATGTCTAAAGCAAGAAAAATTCAATAGTTTACTCCTTCTGATCAAGTTCTTTCAATTGGCTTTCTTCCTCCTTTTCCATGCAAAAGGAAGCCCTTTGGTAGGGCTTCTCTGTACTTAGTGTTGTTTTGGAATAGCTGTCCTGAGTGAATCTGTCTGTAGCACATTCTGCAAAACTAAAGTAGTTTCTTCAGGCTTAGCTTAATCCATTTCGAAAGAGGCTTTTGTTTTTAAACAGAGGGAATTACTCTGTCACCAGAGAAATTGGTAGATGGACAGTTCCTAGTAGAAGCATCATTTGATAAACTGAAACTCTGTGTTTTGTATAGTTCCTTTAGTTATCATTGCCTCTCTTCCTCTAACTCCAGCCCACAAGGCTTATAAAAGTTGATCTATCCAAAGAATGAGGTCAGCAGGATGATTCCTAGTTTGCCTTTTGTGTTTCAGTAAGTAACAAACAAACAAAGTAAGAAACAAAGAGATGAGAGGAACATGGGAGATAATGCTGATGTGGCATTTACCACGTTTTTCAGGGATGATCAGACTGTCTAACTGAGGTATAGGCTGCTTGTTTTTAAATTCCTCACCTTTTTTTTCCTCTAGTGTGCCCCTTCTTTATGATGCATGCTAAGTTAATGAGTAGGGGAAGAAAGGGGGATTTTGGCTGAACCTCAGAAGTCTGAATTTGCCTTTTCTTCAAGTTTTGCTAGGGTACAACAATACACTTCCCAGCTCAACTCTTTTACCCTCTGCAATTGTCAGGTCAGCTTACTTCAAGAGAAGGACTACTTCTGTGCCGCTTGCTCAGTGTGCTCAGGACTCTGTCCTGAGTCCTTACTTTTTCTTCTTGCCAGCCTTTATGCACCCGTCCTTTGTGCAGAAGTGATTTTATGGGCAGCTTCAGTCTGGAGCATTAAAATTGGGGTGATGTTAGAGAGATCTTTTACTGGCCCTTGCCAGTTGATTGAGCAGTGCATTATGGAATGTGAAGTGCTGAGTAGATTGCTTTGTGTCACTTACATTTTTGCTATCAAAGCAGCCGAATGCAAGCACCTTTGTATACTCTGTTCGTGAGACCTAAACTACGAAGGACAATAGAGTGTTTCAAAGAATTGGAGTATTTCAGGTTGAAGGGACTTCAGAAGGTCTTTACTGCAACTGCCATCTCAAAGCCAGTTCAGCTGCAAGGTCAGACCAAGCTGCTTAGGGCTTCATCCAGATAGGCCTTGAAAACCTTCAGAGTTGGAGAGTATCTAGCCTCTCTGGGCAGCCTGCCCCAGTGCTTGATTGCTCTCATGGTGAAGTCAGGACCTTTCATTTTAATTTATATTCACCATTCCCTGTCTGCCCTCCTCTGTGAGGAACCTGGGCCTCTTGCTTCCTCATCAGGTTTCATAGTGTTCAAGGTAATTGTTTTCAGTTGTTTGCTCATAAATGACTACTTGTGTTTTGTTTAATTTTAGATAAATCCAGGACGGATCTAGAACAAGTACCTAAGGTATGGTTCCCATGTACTTTAAGCTTTTATAAAGGTTTCTCATATGTAGTCTTCAATATATGAATGTACTCTCTTTGTAGAAGTGTTGTCCAAGTTGATTACTTGAGCTCGTTCTCAAGAGGATCTGCAGTGATCAGAATTTACAACTACTAAGAACAATCCGCTTTTTCTTTCTTTTTCTTGTTGTTTCCTGTGGTCTTGATTTTTCTCTTACTTAAGTAGAATACAAATGCTGTTAATTCTTTAATCTTTAATAGTTAAAACCTCAGAGCTGGGCAAAATTAACTGCTCTGTGTTCTAGGAGGAAAAGGAAACTGATGAGTTTGATAGAAGCTTGAATATTGCATAGTGTGCAACTTAGAATTAGGTTTAACTCCTTGAATCCTTGAGCATAGCCCTCTTGCATATATGCTTGCAGCGTATATGATGTGGGGTTTTTTGAGACAGTTTGACAAAAGACACAACACCAAGTTCCATTGCAGTCTGAATAATTTTTTCTAGTTACGTTAAGAAGTTAGAATGTTAATATGGGTCAGCATCTCTGTGCCAGTTGTGTAGGCTGTTACTTGCCTAGCTGTCACTGCAATGTTTAATGTCCAGAAAACAAGAATGTTTGAGTGTGGTGTGATGCTATAGTTTTATGTCGAACCTTTTAAAATTACACTTCATAAATACAGGGAAAAGGGTACTGCTGACTGTCTGAAAGCTCAAGGTTTGTACCAGTTCTGTCAAGTAAAAATAATGTTATCAGAGAGAATTTTAGATTAATAGTTCTCTGAGATGTGCAGAGTTAATGTTACGTGTTACTTATTCTGTGACCAGCAAGTTTGCTGCACTGTGCTAAAGGAGATCAGGCTGAGGCTCTGTTCCCTCCCAGGCAACACTTGATGTGCCCTGACAGCTGGCTGGATCGTCAGTCTGATAGAAGCCATAGCCCTAGAAATAAGCAGATCAGCAGCAGGATGCCCCTGCTATTGAAGAATTTTTGCTGAGGCCCTACCTGCAGCTTAATGTTGCCTGTGTTTTCACACTTAGGATGTTTAGATCATCTTGGGTGCTTGATAACCTATGAAATTTTGAAGCTGTGGCTTCCACATTTAGGAAAACGAGACTTTGTCAGATCACAGAAGCTTTTAAGATGTAAATCACTTATAAGGTCTGGAATGAATTTGTTTGCCTGGTAAATAAAAATTTGGTTTTTGAAAACCAACAAATAAAGTTCCTCTTAGCTTCGTGAGACAGGAGGTGTGTTTTACTGCAGAGGAAAATGTAGGAGTGAGAGAGATGCATTTTTATGTTCTGTTTTTCTATTTCAGATTTTTATGAAACCAGATTTTGCCTTGGAAGATTCCTTAACATTTAATGCCGTTTTACCATGGTCTCATTTTAGTACTGCTGGTGGAAAAGGAAATCGTGATGCAGCTTCCTCCAAGTTACTTCAAGAAAAGGTACAACTTTGATACAAGGTGCCAGTAATCATCACAGCTGTTACTTACTACAGAGAAACTCCATTGTTGCTGTTCTCTACTGTTCATCATCACTGTTTTGGGCTTTTGTTCTCTCTCATTTTACATCAGGCTGCAGATTGTTAGTAAACACTGCAGGAAGCATCTTACTGAAAAAGAACTTTTTTCCCCTGCTAAATAAATGTATCTGAAATCTGGAAAAAAACCCCAACTGTATACAGCATAATAATTGGCTTTTCATGACAGCTAGAACTGAGTGAAGCAAGTATATATTGAGAACTTCAGAGATGTGGAGCTGTTTGTTAGGGAGGAAGGGCAATTCCATGAGAAGGGAAAGCTAGAGGTTATACACTGTTTATTGCTTTCTTACATCTCGGGAAAGTTCTAGACTCAAGCCACTATAGTTTCTGTGCTAAAAAACTACTAAATCTGAAGGTTTTGTGTGTCATGAGCTTCCTCTTACTTTTTATTGACATGGCATCTGTACTCATCCATTTTTGCATTTCTCAAAGGACTTGAGTGCATTGGAGAGCATGAAAGCAGAATTGCTTTCATATTGGAAACAGAAGTCTTTGCTTGTTTTGGGTTTTGTTTTTTTTTTTGTTTTGTTTTTTTTTAGTTATGTAGTCATAATGTAGAAAATCCCATAATGAATCATTTTTATGGTATGAATACCCACAAAATGTTTATGGATAATCTACATAGTTTTGTAGTCTGTTTTCTAACTTTAATTTTCCCTCCTTTTTAACTTACTGAAGCTTTTGGGAGCTAGGGGGATAAATAATAGTGAAGTTCCTTAAGAAAAAAAAGTCACGAGATCTTCTGGAAGATATTTCCAAATTTCCAGGAGTCAGTCTTCCTGCTCTCCATCCAGGTCAGGAGGAAGAGACAGACTCTGCTGGAGTTTAACTTGATCCTTCATTGGGTTGTCCTCCACATCTAAAGTTGGAGGAATACTTCTTTAGAGTTTCTTGTGGCAGTTGCTGTCTGATGATGAAAAGCAGTGTCTGGGATATTCTTTAAACTTGCAAAATAAGCCTGGCAGCAGCAGGATGGACACTCAACATGGACTTTGAGCGAAGGAGACCCCGAGCACTCTGCAGTGGAGCCATGACCTGTGAGCCCCACTTGTTTGAAAAAGTGATACAAATACCTAAAGAATATAAAACAGTTCTGCTGCCTCCAAAGCCACATGCCTGATAAACAATTACACTGCTTCATGTTACTGAAATGGGCCCAAAATTTTTGTTTTCCTTTTTAAAGGCTCTGAACTGCAGGAGTTTACACTTACCATGTGTCAATAGGCACCCTGCTGTCATAATTGTGCTTAGCTCCAGGCATTATTTTTTCAACAGGATTTGGAAAAGTCTGCCTTAAGCACACGTACCTAGGCTTTTAGTGGTTTTGGACTGCTGCTATCTACTTGAACAATTTTCCCGACTTTTTTTTTTCTTTCCTCCTTATCTCCATCCATGTCTTACCTTACATTGGAACTGTAAGCTCTTTGAGGCATTTTGTTCTGTTTGTTCTACCTCACTTAGCATAGTGAAGAGACCTGGAGCTTCTGCTTGGTACAATCACATAAATTATCATAATAATCCTTTCTCTGATCCCTGTGTCACAGTCTGTCTCAACTTTTCCTTTGAGCTAGGTGTGTCACAGCTGTTTGATGGAAGATGTCTTTGATTAAATGTATTGCAAAAAAGATGGTTTGCGTATTGTATAAATCCCCAGTGTTAAATACATGCAGGGTGAAAATAACTGTAAGAAGGAAATGTTCTCCAGCTAATTTTCTTTCCATCTCTGGATGGGCCTTTTGAAATTCAGCATGAGGTTTGAGTGCTTGGCATCTCTTAGAAACCAGGTCATCTGAGTATTAGCATTCAGATGAGCATCCTAATGCTTCAGTCCTTTGAGTTTGCATATTCAGCATAAGCCAGAACACAGAGCTTTTACAGCTCAAATAATCAGGACAACCTGGTGGTCTGGTAACTGTTTGACTTAGAGAATTTGAGTTTCAGGTTCTAAACATGTAGGCATACTTTGTCTCTGGGAATCCCACAGTGCCAGCATACTTGAAATATACTTACTAAGAAGTCCAGCTGGTTGGCAAAAAAAGAATTGCAGACAGAGATATTCTGAGGATTTTTCTACAAAGGTGCTACAGCCTTTTAAATGAAGAGTCATTCCAAAACCATGTCATCAAGTATAGTCAGGCTGGATCTTTAGCAGCTTCAATGACTCAAAAAACGTAGCGTATTTGCATGTGTACACTGTTCTTGCAAGCTGGTATCCAGACCTCTCTCCTGGTTAATGGCTGTATTCTAACAATGCTAGCCTGCAACCATGTGCTACAGAAGCTTGGGTATTTTAAAATTATTTGCTTTTCTACCTTGCAATTTTCAAACAGGAGAGGCATCAAATCAGCCTTCCCAAAGTGGTTTTGAGCTCATTTAAAAACAAATGATCAAACTATAATAGGTAGTTATTTGCTTGCTAGTCTGACAAAGAGTTTTAATTTTTATTAGCAAAATTTCTTTGTGATATACTTTCAGGCTGTTTGTCTTATTATATTTCCACGCTGATAAGCTTGCCAAGTCATAACAACACTGTTCATTTTTCCTTCTCCTTCCTCTTTGTAGCTGAGCCATTATCTGGACATTGTGGAAGTCAATATTGCTCATCAGATTTCTCTGCGCTCAGAAGCATTTTTTCATGCAATGACCTCTCAGCATGAGTTGCAGGACTACCTCAGGAAAACTTCCCAGGCTGTAAAATTACTTAGAGAGAAGATCTCCAAAATTGATAAAGTAATGTGTGAAGGATTGCTTCGAGTTTTAAGACTGTCACTCACCAGAAATAACTGTATGAAAGCTTACAATAAACTGAAGTTAATGGCTACTGTACACCAAACACAGCCCACAGTACAGTTGCTGCTATCCACTTCTGAGTTTGTCGGAGCTTTGGACTTAATAGCAACAACACAGGAGGTGTTACAGCAAGAGCTTCAAGGCATTCACAGTTTCCGGTAGGTAACCACCTAGGAAATTAATAAAATGCAAGTAGAACTAGAATTGAGCACATTATGTTGACTGAAGGAGTTTACTTTTGTTTGTTTATTCTTAGAGGACATAGTGCAAAAGGCACAAAATGTAAGCATGACATAAGCAGTGTGACTAATGCATGTGCCAGAGTTTGGTTGTTTTGTTGCTTTTTTTTTTTTTTTAGGGGCAGATGAACTTTTAACATCTAGATGCTTTGTACTCTGTTCTTGTCTACTGGTGGTTTAGCGGCTCAGAGATGAGAGCCAAGCAGTGGCTGGACCTTTATTTTGCAGGGCTTGTAGCGCACAGCTGAGAGATGGTTTCCAAGTGGAGGTCATAGTTAAAGTTCTTACTTCACAGCTCCACTCCAAGCCCCTGCTGAGTGACTGACCTAGGCACATAGTGTTACAGGAGCATGCACGGACCATGTGTTGACTAGGGCAACCTCCAGCCTGTGCTTGTGCTGGAAGAAGCTTTGCAAGCTAAAACAGTGCAAAGCTGTCAAGCTGTGGCTCAAAATGCGGTCTGAGGCTGACAACTGGTCAGATGGGAAGTGTTCAGCCATGTCTGCTCCTGTGGAGAGCTGTATTTATAATTGCCAGGGGGTGCTTCCTCTTGCTCCATCTGACTGAAATCCAGTTCTGTGAGCTCCTGAAGTTGGGAAAGGAGGAAGCAGTGGGAATGTGCTGCCCAAGCTGCTGTTGCTGCTGCTTTTTCACCCGTGTTTGTTACAGTGATGGGATTTAGTGAGTCTAAGGTCCTGTGCTGGCTGCTTCTGGTAGTAGTGGATGCTTAGAGCTCCACTTGGGAGAGGCTGCTGTGCTGGGCAAGGTCCTCGGTGATTTTCAAGAGTAGTAATACAGTAGAATCCTTTTAGCTGATGTAAAATGAGCTATCAGAATGGTCGTATACAGGATAAAATTGTTGTATGCAAAGCTGCCACTGTGTTAATGATGGTAGCAGTAGTGTGTGTTAAATCAGCTCTGAAGCTTGCATCAGCCGGTTGAGGAGCTGTGTACTTAGTTTTCTAAGTTGATGCTGGTGGGGAGTTCTGTTTAAATTTAACGTGGCTTCTGCAACCTGGTGGCGCTCAGCTTGCATAATAAGAGCATGGTTGTTGCTCAATAACCGTAACAAGAGTGTTTAGGACATTATGCAGTTACTACTTTTGTCTTTTGCTTGAGTTCCTCTCTTGATACCTCTTCTAACTGGTCTGGAAAAAGGCTCTAATTTTAAATAGAAAAAAATATCAGTCTTTTAAAAATATATATATAAAAAAAAAACCCTAAAGAGCTAATCAACTGTTGGAAGGAAAGTTGTTAGTTTTGGGTTTTTGGGTTTTTTTTAGCTTAGATGGTCTGTCTTCAGATACCTCAGTGCAGTTTTTTTCCTCTTTACTATTCCTGCTCTCAACCACTTTATTATGGTGCGCAGACCTTGACCGAGTCACAGTTGTGTTTACCTCTATGATAGTGAGTGTACTTCTACAACCCTGTAACAACATCTATCAGAATTAGTTGTGTTTTGCAATTGAGTAACTGATGTGCTACATCAGCAGAGTGCGCGATTCTGTTGTCATTGTGGTTGGTATACATGATGTCCCAAGAATGTGCTATTATTTTAAAATTACACTCAGTTGTGGAACATATTTGCAGGTAAATATTCATCTTGTTTGTAAAAAGTAATCTTTATGAATAATGCTTAGTTGGTTGCTTTGGTAGAGTTAAAAATAGTGATGTGAGCAGGAAATGTCCCTCTGCTTTGAATACTAAAGGATCAGAAAAGTTATTTAAATGCCATCTAAGTCATTACTCCCACAAGAGATGCAAGTGCTGTTGAGAAGCCCAGCATAGTTGTTCCCAAGTCTCACAGTATATAGCATGTGTGTGTCATGTCTGAAGGAATAATGTGCAATGGAAAGATGGAGATCTTGATAAAACTTCTCAGTAGAATGCTGTGTTTTTAAAAATAAATACCATTTAAAAAATCTTAATTGATGCCATACACAAATACTTGAGCTTTTTCCAAGATCAGCCAAATGGATGTTCTTGCGTTGTTCTGAGCAAGAATGCCGACGTTGTCAAGTAAGTTAAATACCTGAAACTAAATAAACTGCTGAATCAATACCTACTTTTTCTAAATAATTGGTATCTCTTTTTTTATCTAAATAATTTGTGACTTTTTAATAAAAAAAACCAACAAACCAAACAACAAAACCCCTTGTTGTTTCAGTGTTGTGCATGACAGCTTGTAGAATTTGCTTTTGAGCAGGCAGGTTTAAAATGAGTCATGTCACAGAATCATTCAGTATAAAGCAGTAAGAAAACTACTGGGATCATCCATGTACAAAAATTTTTCTCTTCTTGTGATGCTGTACACAGAAGGAAAAAAAAAGTAATTCTAGTTATAGCAAAAAATGAAAGCACCTTAATGGTGCTATGAAATAATAAATTGGTGTCTTTAATCTAGATTAATATTCCCAGTTATTATATCTATCAGTCATAACTGTTTGATTAGTGCTTGCTACTACTATAGGATAGAATTAAAGTTTTAGAGCTCTTTAACCTTTTCAAGTTCATCTTTTTAATTTTACAAAAGTCATACTTAATGCGTTAATTAAATTACAAATGTGTGCTGTCGGTTTTTGCATTGTTTTCAGAGTCCTTGTTGGAGTGATGGAGATCTTTGGTTTTTGTTTGGTTGTTTTTTTTAGAGGGATTTTTTGTTTGTTTTTTTGGGGGGGTGACTTTTTGTGATTTTGTTTTTGTTGGTTGGTTTTTGGTTTGGGTTTTTTTGGGATTTTGGGGTTTTTTTTGGTGTGGTTTTTTTTTTTTCAGAGGTATGCTGGCAGACCACACTTTTATACTTTTTTATACAGTAAACTACAGATACTTGGAAAAATAGTTCTCATCTGTGTATTTCAAAAGCATTTTTCCGCTGCACTGGTAATTTTATCAGAGAAATATTCAGTCACTGAAAGGAGCTGATGTGTGACTGGCACCTCTTAAGGGATAATTGCCAAGGCAGTTTGCCGGATTATCACAGAATCGCTCGGTTGGAAAAGAC
>NW_010164190.1:0-16720 GCF_000695765.1 Mesitornis unicolor
TCTTTTCCAACCGAGCAATTCTGTGATTCTGGGTGATTCTGTGTGAACTGCTGGGAAAACTCGCTGTTGGCAAACTATATGAGTACTTAGTTTCTATAGTTAGGGCTATCTTCCATTTCAATTACACTGGTTCTGGAAGAAATGTCACAGTGGAAAAATCCACTTCTCTAACCTCAGAAAAATGCAAAGTCCTAGAGCCCTTATCAGCACAGCCCAAATTATCACGTCTGACAGGGCCTGATTAGGGGTTACAGACAGAGGCTAAGTTGGTTTGTGTGATTCCCTCAGTGCCAGCTGCTGTCACACCTCCACGCCAGCCTGGCCACAACCAGAAGATGTCACTTCATAGTGCAGACATCACAGGACAAACCTGGCCCTAGGTCCATGCAACTCCTAGAACTATTGTCTTGCTGCCTAAAATCTCTTTTTCGTGCCTGCAGATATTATCTTTTTATAGTAATGTGCCAAAAAGGTGGGATTCAGAAGAAAAGTGGAGAGCTAATCTATTTTTTCATTGAAGATCCTGATCTAGGGGGTACTGAGATTCCAGTGTGATGAGCAATATATAACAAATCTAGGGAAATCATTGCACTTAAACATGTATATATACTTAACTCTATGTAGAAAGGTTAACATGAGAATTACACAAGCAGCAAAATTGTTAGCAACCAATTCCAAATATAATTTCTAGAGAAATAACTATAAATACATGCAGATCATATTTATCTGTATTATGGGTGTTATATATGAATATATATTAATATCTTACATAAGTATATTCTAACTACTTATAGTACAGGCACACATAGATCAAGATGTAGCTACATATAGGTCTAGATATACTGTATACAAGTACATCACATCTCTATAATTTTAGACCACTTTTGTGATATTTTCATTTGTTGTATCACGTGTTAGTACATTTCACTGTTTCTTTCAGCTGTTGGAAGGACTCACAACAAGACCTTGCCACCACCCTCAGCAGTGAAGGCTGGCAAGCGTGAGTAAACCCACTACACTGGCTTACATTGAAATTGCTGCATGTGTTAAGACTGCCCCAATATTCAAAAAGACTTTTAGTTGATATTTACACAACACAGAAGGAACACAGTTGGTCAAACAAGAAGCACTCCGTTTTCCAGACAGAACATTTCAATTTGACAGTGGTGTAATCTTTCGTGAGAGGGCACATACCTCCAATATAATTTAGAGTTCATAGTAGTCTAGAGATTTGTGATTCTTATTCTCATATTTTCACTTCACTTAAGCAGAAAAATTAACCAAGATTTCCAAGAAAAATGTAAACTTCTGTTTTTAAGTCCATTACTATCAGTAATGGGAAAAGATATTTCTTTGCTATTTATTTAATATTTATACTCCAAAGCCACTTATGAAATGTGCAGATACAGAAAAAAAAGACAGCTGATGAGTTAAGTAGGACATCTGCTCTGGAGTAACCTAGGATAAGAATAGGATGCATGAAGTTCCCAACCTATCAAAAGCACCATGCAGCATGTTCAGCACCAGTTCATGAAGTTTCCAGCAGCAGAAGACTGCAGCAACAGAGAGAAGTATTTTAATTTTGCTGTCACCCACCTGCACTATGAAAGCAAAAACCTTCTCTGTAACTACAAATTACCAAAGTCAGTGTGATTACAATTTAAGTGGACTTATAACCAGCCTGTTGATCTCTGTCATGCACAGAATTAGACAGTAATGTTCTCTTTATAAAGTGCACGCACATTCCCTTGCCAAGAGGAGCTAGGAAAGCTGTGCTGGTGTATGAGAACTGCTTCAGAAGCAACCTATTCCAGCTGAGTGGAAAAAAAAAAGAAAAAAAAAAAGGGGTTGATGGATTTGGATTTACTGGCCAGAAAAAAGAGACTGCAGCAGAAAGCAAGAAAAAGAAAATTTAGCTATGCTGGTGAGGTACAACTAGAAATGTCTAGATTTGTGATCGGTGGTTTATACAGGGAATATGATTTTCAAGTTTTGACACAGGTTTACTCATTGAAACCCCAAAAGCTTTTCCACCTCTCTTTCTTTAAATCTTTCTAAGTGAGAGGAAACACTCTCCATTTAAACAGTGTGAGAACATTTAATAACCCAGACAAATAAAAGGGAGCTAAAACCCAAGAACCTAATTTATGTTTGAGTATGTCAGTGATAAGGACTACAGAAAACACTGGAGGGAATGAAGGGGCAGGATGGGAGAAACCACAGAGAAATTCTAGAGGGAACTCTTTCACAGAATTGTATCATCCAACTTCAACATAACCCTATGTGCTTTCATGTAAAAATAACCTCACCTAAATTCAGCTCTGGAACCAGAGCCAACTTTTCAGCTCCCCAAGCACCCGCTTAGAAGGCAAAAAAGCCACCTGGCAGGCTCGCTCTGGTGCCCTGTGATCGCCCTGTGAAGGGGACAAGGAGTAAGAGTTGTCAGGATAAAGGTACCCCTACTCCCTCATGACAGCCTTTGGACTAATTTTATTAGTTTCTCTCTCCTTTTAATTATAATTTTCTGTTATGTAGTATTACACTCCGAGGAGACCAGAGGATGGGAAGTCCTCCAGATGCTCTGGCCAGCATTGGTGGAACATGCCACCCACTCAAGCATTGTACCTCGAGGTGGCAGGGCTTGTCTCAGGGAGGATAGCTCTAGACAGATGACCAAGACTGCCTCCTGGGCTGGAAGCCCTTTTTCAAGCAGGGAAGGAAGGGATCTGACTGATTTCCAATTCAGATTCCCAGCTTCGGCATGCACATGTTCCCAGATGTAGCTGATATCACCACAAGCAAGAAGAATCTCTGCACTGAAATATCTTCCTAGCCACTTCTCTTCATCTTGTGAGTAACTACATAGCAAGAATTTTTCAATCCATAAACCACAAATAGGGGAAAGAGAAACTGAAGAGGCATGTGTTAGATGGAAACAGGGAGAAGCAGAAAAAAGAAATATGGAGAAGGAATAAGAAGTGGTCACATTTCTAAAACAGAAGGCGAAGAAACCAGAAAGATATCAAGTAAGAACTTCCTCATCATTACTGGAGATGGGAGTTTTGAGAGGTATCTGGAAGAGAAAATGCTCTGAGGGAGAGGAAGAAAAAGTGAAATTAGTGAAGGGAAAAGAAAAATCTAATGAAGGATTTAAAATCCCAGACATGAAAGGGAGGCACACCTGCACATAAGCCTAGAGTCAGGTTCTGGATGTCTCTGTGAGTACTCATATGAAGCAGAGATACTGTGTGCAGACTCACTGTCCTTTGTCCCCAGCTGCAGCAGCAAACTGAAAATAGCAGATGGGCACAGACACTGGGAAAGATGAGCATTACTGCTGGCTACAACTGATTGCTTCAAAGGGACGGGCTAATGATAAAATACTGCAGGGAGCCCAGCCTTGGAAACCTCCAGGAGGGGAGACAGATCTATTGAAAGACTGTTTACAAGGAATTCGGAATGCTTTTAAATAGATGGAGTTTGCCCTACAATTTTAATATATCTGCTCTCATACCAAAGTGTAAACGGATAATTATTCCAATGGCATCAGTGGAGTGACTCTTAGTCTTGTACACAGCAGATCAAACTTTAGCAGAGTTCACTGGGGTTACTCCAGTGTTGCAGCCTGCTGCAACAGTATTTATTTTCCACCATAAAAGCACATTTCAACTATCACATACAATTGTTTATAAGCTCACCTGCAACAAAACATTTACACACATGGAAGGCAGAGATAAAAGATACTGTAACTGGCCATCAGGAAAATTCATCCCTGAACTTGAACCAAGTCTGGCTTACTTAAAGGAGCAAGAGAAGGACAACAGCTCTGCCTTTTAGTTCACTTCAAGTGCAAAGAGAGAGTCGTCATTTGGGGTAGAGTGCCAGTCCTGATTCTACAGTATCAGCATTAGCCTGTCACTCCTGATGGAATATAATCAGGTTACAAGTACAAGCTATGCTAATAGCATGCCTGAGTAATGCTCAGAGTGTACAATACAAACCTCTCCTTATCCGATTAGCCCCGTAGTACAAAGAAAACTCAAAAGAAGAATCTAGCCATTATGTATTGTCAGATTAAAGCATTCAAGACAGATAAGAAATGTGACATCCCTGCCTCTAAGTC
Source organism: Mesitornis unicolor (assembly GCF_000695765.1). Taxonomy (NCBI): domain Eukaryota; kingdom Metazoa; phylum Chordata; class Aves; order Mesitornithiformes; family Mesitornithidae; genus Mesitornis; species Mesitornis unicolor. The sequence continues at coordinate 4,124 of NW_010164190.1, forward strand.
CTGGGATGTAGTACATTCAAGAGCTTTGCAGAAAGAGCTCAGTGAAGAAGGACCTGTCAGGCTCCAGCAGAAGTGGGTGCAGAGTACCACTAATTACTTTGACTGACTGTGAGCTTGGCTACCATGCTTGGTAGACTCACGTTCCCCGAAGGGCCAGGGTATAGCAAACCCTTGTGCTTCTGCGATGTTTGGACAGAGTATAGCAGCAATTAAGTGCATTACTACTCGCTGCATAACTGCATTCTGCAAAGGGCGTAAGTTTAGGCAATCTGAATTTATTCACTAAGTGACCAGTGGCATGCTGGAAGGCTCTCTTGGGGTTCCCTTGCTCTGCTTCTCTCTTGGGCAACCTCTCCATTTCTTCAGTTCACAATTTGTATCGTGATGCCTGTTTATTTCAGGAAGAACTCCAGAAATTTCTTTGCTGTTTCACGGCAGAGGCCATGGACCCTAGGGGTTTGAAATGTAGTTAAAATACAGCACGTCTCGCTATCGTTCAGTAAGTGTGGCTTAAGTTCACATTTCTACAATAAACTTAGTATAACTTTGCCAGGCATTATATTTATTACTTTAAGCTTTTAAACAGGAGCCAAGTGTGGCATGTATAAATGGATTTTTATCTTAGTTTTTATTCCAATGTACAAAGTGGAACTGGCCAACCCATGTGCATTAAAACTATTTTAACTAACCAAAATCATCTTTGCTTGGACAATTCACCACAATCCCTAAGTGCTGTCAATAACTACATCTGCAAAACCTTTTGTTGAAAATCCAACACAGCTTCATCAGTATGAGCAAGAAAATGACTCGCAGTAGATTATTTCAGAGCTGAAGCACAAGATCATGACCTGTACTCCTAAAATTCAAGCCTTGGTCTGTTCCCCAGATCTTGTGGTAACTTCATAATTCACTGACACTGTCTGGCAGCCACCTAGTTCGTAAGACGGTTAAGGTTTGCCAATTCATTCCAGCTGCGATCTTCAAAGAAGCTGACGGGAACAAGCACCCAGCTGTCATTCAAAGCTGGGAAGTATGGAGGAGCCAGCCTCTCATTCTTCACCAGCAGATGCGAAAGCTTTCTCCTTGGACAAGGTCCATTTCAATCTGCTTGCCAGAGAAGCAGAAAATACTTGATTTTGTAACATGAAGTGTTTAGATAAAAGACATGGAAGTATTGTTAAACAAAGAAAACGAGGCTGCAAGACCTCACTAGTATAAAGGAAATCATGCAAAGACTTTCTCCTCTTGGCCTCCTTTTCCCTTCCAATTTTTCCATCTCTACAGGAGTCAGTGGGAGCTTTATCCTCGTGAGCCCTTTCCGTTTCCATCAACGCTGTCTTTGCAATGACTGCCTGCCTCGTCATTTGTGTTTTCGTTGTTTACAACGGGAGAATCCTACACTGTTCCTCTTAATTACATTTTAAAAACAAAATGTAAACATGAAGATTCTGCTGTTATTTTGAGCAAAATGAAAGCTTTATTGGGTTGTAGGTGGCTGAATGAAAAAGACAGAGAAGAGTAGGGAAAAAAGAGAAAAAAGAGGAGGGATAAGGAATGAAAAGAACAAAAATGTAAATAAAAAAACCCTGGAAAACCTAAACGAGCCATCTTTCATGCTGTGCTGGTTTTGGCTGATGAGCAGTACAGGCTTGATTCCTTTTGCTCAGTGTAGTAAAAATGAAAACTATATGTCACATTATGTGAGGATGTTTTCTTCCAAAGTTTTATCTGTGCCTTGGGAGCTCCTGGAGACATTAATTAGTTCCTTTTGCCCTCCTGAAAGGGCCGCAGATTTGGCATTATCACTATATATTTACTTGGAATTTAAGTGAGGCTCTTACAGTGTATGACCCAAGTTTTAAAAATAATGATTCCTCTTTCTAAGCATTTTTAGTATTATTTCAATATAACAAAATTGTTATATGGAAGTATATCCTCACTGAATAGGGTAAATTTTTAATTTTAATGATTTTGTTTTCTGGCCACAGACAGGTTTATTTATTAAATACTGTCCACAGTCAGATAAATTTTTAAAAGCACACACTTTAAAAAAAAAACAACCCTGAAACATCCACAACTGTGGTTTTGCCACAGTTGCATGATAATGTAAGAAACTAATTCATTTCCTAGCCCAGCAGAGGAAAGACCCTCCAAACCCTGGCCAAAGATTTGCTAGAGAAAAGTGAGGAAACACAATGCTTTGAACCATTTGGATAATTCCTCTGTCCCTTGGTTCATGCACTAACACTGACCCATCTTATTATACACTCGAGAGCAGCACGCTAATGCAAGCCAAAGGGATCCGGAGGGAGGGATGGAGGGCAGGGAATAAGTAAGTGGGATGATATATGTAAGAGCACTTTGAACAGATGGTTATATGTTATTCTCTTCACATTGCATGCATTTCTGAACATAGCTCTCACACTCCTGTGTGGCTGTGCAGCACCTCATGTGCTGTGGACACTAGAATACAGTAAATCAGGAAAATAATTTAGGCAGACAAATAACTTGTAGAGAATTGGCAGTCACTGGTGGATCAGAGAGCAACAAAACAAAGTTAGTTATGCCGCAGTTACTCACATGCTGCAACACTAAGCTTGTCTGTAGTAGTATCTCGCACCCTAAAATGAGGGTGACCTCATTAATGTTTATAAATTTGTAAAGGGTGAGTGTCAGGAGAGGGGAGCCAGGCTCTTCTCGGTGATGGCAAATGACAGGACAAGGGGCAATGGGTGCAAGCTGGAGCATAGGAGGTTCAACCTGAACATAAGGAAAAACTTTTTCACTGTGAGGGTTATGGAGCACTGAACAGGCTGCCCAGAGAGGTTGTGGAGTCTCCTTCTCTGGAGACATTCAAAACCCGCCTGGACGTGTTCCTGTGTGACCTGGTCTGGGTGATCCTGCTCTGGCAGGGGGGTTGGACTGGATGATCTTTTAAGGTTCCTTCCAACTCTTAAGAGTCTGTGATTCTGTGACAATAAACCGAAAAAAAAGCCCCATACTTTACCCATCTAATGCCTTTTCTTCTCTTTACAACCAGTAAAAGGAAACGGCATTTTGGCAGAACAAATCTGCACATCAGGTCACCTTTTACCATGGCACAGGCTAGCAATGACTACAAGGCTCTCAGGCACATCATAAGGAAAACAGTCTACCAGGCAGTGGGAGAAGCTTCTCCCATGAGGACAGAAATTGCCTATTTGTGTTGGGAGTTCTTACAGCAAAAGCAAATTCAAAGCCAAGTGGAGAGAAAACAGTATCAGCAAAGCATACTGAATTGCATGTTTTTGCACATTTATCTTTGTAAATATAAACTTATTTTGTTAACTTTTTTTTTTTAAGAAAAAAACCTGCCCCTAGCTGCTGCTGAAAGTGAAGGCAGGGAATGCACTAAGTGGCCAGGGAATGATGCAAATACCTTAAAATGTAATAAAGTTTTTGGCAGGTCTGATGATCTCATAGAATTTTAATACTTACATTGTTTTGGCATTTTGGAAATCTAATAAGCACTTCTTCACCAGACACTGGTGGCTAAGGGTTCTCTGGCTTGCAGTTTGTGATGTTACTATAAAATGGGGCTCTGAGCTACTCCTCTCCCAGGACTATACATTTTTACTGCCAACATTTTGCGCTATTTGGCCAGAGAGCAGTTCTGTCCCATATTCTTTTGGCAGAAACTAGTTAGGCATTTCTGGTTTGCTGAGGTCTTCTGTCTTTTCTCTATCCCTAGTCTCACAACTAAACAACACAAAAAGGTGATTAGATGCTCTACTATTGTATTATTCACTACTTTCTGTGCCAAAGCCTTTGCATTTTAAAATATTTGCTACATTGGAATACTGGATTAAGAGAGCTAGAGAATTAAAATATACTACACTTGCCATGGAAAAAATAAAAGGCAGTGAGTGACTAGGGAGTTCAGGTAATAGCTTTCAAGTTGAAAATGCACAGTGTTGAATTTTTACTCATTACCTTTGTCCTCTTAATATTTTTAAAGGAATACTAATTGTCACCATATAAAAAAAGTAGGTGCAGAAGTATTCAAGACAATATTATGCTTTTGCATATCATGCATACATTTGAAATTAAAACACAGAACAGGTGTATTTTTAAGGAAAGAAAGTGTATTTTTGGTAAATTACTACAATGAGAATGTATGCTTACATTCTTCACAGTTACTTTGTGTAGGTGTTAGAGAATCATCACAACTCAGTCAGAGTCAGCTCTGAAAATTAAACTTCAGTCTAACTAGTTACAGATAGTTGCTTAATGTAGACCAAAGTCTGGCAACTCCTAACATTTTCACAACCACATTAATTGACCATCTTTTAATTAGTATAGAGGGTCAACTCAACTCATAGGAATTACTTAATATGAACTGTGTCAGGGACAGTACAGTCACTACCGTAACACAGAACAGTCATAACAGACTTCTGCTGTTCCTGTTACAGCTCATGATTTTGTCATACAACGATTTTCTTTTCACAGGTAGTTAAAGAGAACTTGGTGTGTACATCAGTTGTTTACAATAACTAAAAATGTTCAATTGTTTCCATGATACCAAGAGAGGTTTTATTAATCTCTTCTGGGCTGTTTGGCTTTTCAGAAGCAACCAATTTTCCCACTTGCACTTCTTTTAAAGACTTCATTCTCTAGCTAACTCAACCCTCTATGAAAATTAAGCCTATTACAAGGAAAAAAGGAAATTGAGTTTGACATGGGACAGTTTGACATTGCTGCAGTTGTGCAATACCTTTCTATATCAAGTGTTCTTGATCATTAGCACATAGTGACAAAGTAGTCTATAACTGCCATGAAGTTCCATTTATACAAGGCATACAAAAATCTTTCATTTCCTTCCAATGCTCTGACTCTTTCCTTTCCTCTTTCCTGCTTTCCTTCCTTCCTTCTTTCTCTCTATCCCCCTTTCTCTCCTTTCCTCCTTTCTTTGTTTCAGTAATTTTCCTGGCAGTCTTCTACATGCATGCCAAAATCTTCCAACATTTGTCTCACCTGGCAGCTTAAAGGACATGGCTATCTATGAAATTCTCCTAGCTATGCAGGTTTTTATTTCCCTCCCTCTGCCAACACCGTTTTCTGATTACGTATCAGACCCACAGTCATGTCATGGTTGTAGAAGGACCATCATGAAGGACTGGAGCCTCTTTCCATCTACAACAAATAAATGAGTATCTATATGGAAACACAAGTATTTTAATACATTCAGTCAAAGTAACTGAAGCAAGCTGCCTGTAGTATGACTGCCGACAATCTGAAAGATCAATCCAACCTGCTAATTATGTACTTCAACACATATTACAACAGTAAAGCGCCCACACACAATGCTATCAGAAACAATGTTGTAACTGGATATTTTCTGGAGAGGTTTGTAAGGCTAGATGAAGGATTCTTCACTTACTTACCAGTGTGTTTTTACAAGGTAATTTTCCATATTATCTTTACAACACTGACTTTTCAGGCTGTTTGACCTCTGCCATACTATACCACTAAACTACACTACCTAAAATTATTTTGCAGGGAGAACACAGATGTATTACAGATGGAGAGGAGAAGGGTGCAACATGAGAATACCTGAGAGTGCTTGGAGACCCAGTGGCGCAAGACATTTAGGACACGATTTGTGGCTGCTCTGCGAATTATGAACTCTTTGTCACACATGCGTTCAGAACTGTTAAATCCTGTGTGGAAAAAAAAAATACACATTAAAGTTAATGGACAAAGCAAAAATTCAAATACACTATGAGCAACTTTGGTAAACTGAAAGCTCATAAAACTTTTACATGTAATAAAAGAAAAGATGCCTATATAGACTTTCAAATATGACCATTTATGTCAGCATTCAGTTTTAGAAAGATGAAGAATATTTGCCTGTGTTATTAACACCAGGTGTTCCTCTAGTATGGAAGAAAATAACAGTAAAAACCAGAACCAGACCAAAAATCTACAGGGTCTATAATCAGGCTGATTACAGAAAGGAAGTATGATTTAGAAAGGGGAAAGAGGTAACTTGCAGAAGTAAAGAAATACGTGAAGACAGTAGTTTAAGCATAGAGGAGATAAAGGTAAACACAAGAAATATTCCTTTGTAGGAGCAGTATCGTACTGGCTCTACTAGTCAACAGAGACTGTTCAAATAATCTGTTTGGTTTTTTACGACTGGGGTGACAAGAAAGTGGGAAGGTATATGGAAAATACATTTACAACCCCGGCTGCCTGAAAACAAAGACTTGACAACTGCAGCATTTCCTCACACATCTTGTAAAAACAACTTTTTTTTAGTCAGAAATATTTACTTATAAAAAATGGAATCTGCATGATAAAATACTGATTACATTATTTTAATAATAATATTATTACATGAAACCATATTTTTAAAAAAAATATTAACACTTAAGATACACCTGAAAAGCTTACATTTTTCTAAGTTTCTGTTAGATTTGATCTTACACTGTGCTGCTTTCCATTTCACTCAGTGCAGAGTCCAAGGAATAACTGGAAACACTCTTCCATATGACCTGTACTTTACTATTTTTTTGACAAAAGCTGCTCTAAAAGCCATGTATTATTATAAATAGCTAAGGCAGACTAAATTTCTATTTTTTCTGTGAGAAACCCATTGTAGGTATTCTTAGAGGCTAGCATTAGTTTTGCTCTATTTTTATTAAAGACAATCAAAAAAATCCAAGCTTCTCTCTGTATTTTTGGAAAGATAAGCAGGGAAAGTTTATCTGCAGACTTAAATCTTTTACTACAGGGTGGACCCAAACCCTAAATGCCCTTTCTATGCTTATGTTTTACGGAAATCTTTTAAACTATTGCATATTACACTGTAGTTGACATTTAAGATTCAGTATCAAAGGAAGTTTCTTATTAAAACATCTTCAGGAGTTTCATTGCCCATAAACAGCAAAGTAAACAAAATCTCTGAGGCTTTACTCAGTAAAAGGTTACCTAGGCAACATTTTGTGTGTTAATTTTCTATGCCTTTCACAGTTAACCTCTTGCAGAAGCAATTAGGCATACATATTATAAACTGTTCAATTAGCCACTTAATTGCAGCAATGAAAGTCACAATGAAAATTATATATTAAAGCTGTGGAGTCTTTATCAAAGTAACATTACAGAAAAGAAGTTTCAGTAAACTGGAAGGAAAATAGAAAGAAGTCTACAGAGACAGTTTTCAGTTAGCTGCAAAAAGAATAAAAAGAGCAAGAAAGGAAAAAGGGAAACCTCCAGAGATCTCTTCAGCAAACTCCTATGGTCCTCAGAATTTCATCACTTTTTAAGCAGTAATTGGCTTGTTATGGAGAATAAGCAACATGTTCACTCAGATTCACATTTTCAGTACTTAATGTATCAAACCTGCAAATTGAGATCTCCAGTTCTGTAAGAAAAGAACTTCACTGAACATGGATGTATATGTGAATTTAACTCCAGGTGGGTGATTCACTGCACATCTTCAGATACAAGACTTCAAAGAAATAACCAAATCAGAGTAATACTTTTTTTTAACATAAAACTGGAAATCTATTAACTCCATTCTGACCTTGTTTTTAAATTCCAAACAACTCAGAAAGCCAGGATGTGTTTAATTTATAATTCATTGTTCTTTATAGAAACAAAAAAGAATCCACAAATCCTCAAGCAACACTCACTGTCCATGACTTAAACCTGCACATTGATTTTGAAGACCATATTTATGACATTTTCTTGTGGAAACTGAATGAAGGGCAATACCCAAGGTACACTATATACTGGCCTAGTGTCCTTCCATTTGGTTGCCTGGATTTACCTCAAGGCTTTCCCTCAGGACTTTTTTTTGAGTAACAGCAGACCTCAGGTAGGTTCCATATTCAGCAGCTTTGACAACAGCTCAGCAGAGTTAGGTCTTAAGCCAGAGTCAGGTAAGCTGAATAATACATGGAGTCCTTGGACCTCTCTGAGGCAACTGAGGATGGAGCAGGACAAAGCTACTGGGACTTGTAGGGATCAGAAAAAGAAGCCTCTGCCAGCAATTCCTTTTCTACAATCTACCATGCTTTTTCCAAGCAAATGCTTCTCCATAGATGTGGAGGGAACATGGAGCAGTTCAGGATGAAGGGTTTAATTATACTCCCATTAAAACAACGTGACAATGTTCTGGGCAATGCCAAGGACTTGCACTATGGCAAAGATGAAGAACTGCCTCTCGTGGAGACAGAGGTGTGCAAGGCAGCACTGACCAATGCAGAGAGATCTGAAGAAGTGAAGTATATGATTTTCTCTAGATCTATCACCGGAATACACTGAAAAGTGGGAACTTGTTGAATGGTGTTCAGCACACTGCTGGCTCTCAGCGTTTCCATCCCAAATTGACTTGTAACTGAAGCAGGAGTCAGGACTGACAGCATGTGGTAAAGACAGTTATCATCCACTTCATTAAAATGCTCATCAGGCACAGATTAACTGAATTAGTCTCAACATTAGAAGAAGTCTGAATTAGTCTCAAAAACCAGGAGACAGCCACAACTTTTCTGGGCCACACATCACCTGCTCCACCTGTCCACATGTTAAATGTTAAACTCAGCTTGCACTAAGCGACTATGCCAAGGATGCAGCATGAAATTCTGTCATTTTTTAACCAAAGGATGCTGACCCACAGAACGGAATTGGGAGTCAAGGCTTCAGATCAGATAAGAAAGAAGGTTTTCATCACACCTCTAAGGCATATCTCAGAGAGCATCCTACCAAACAGTATCCAGTTAAGCTTTCAGCATTGCTGCATCTGCTCTATTATTCCCCATATACTTCTACCTATTCTGTGGCTAGGAACAGTTTTTAATCCTGATTACATAGTCCCTAGCATAATATAATTCCTGTTCATGACTTGGACTTGCAGGCATTCTTAGCCACGTAGGCTATAAATCTAAGTGGGTTTGAAGGTTGACAAAACAGCCATATCTGAACAGATGAAATTTCATCTAGCTTGATTTGTGGATTGAATCTTTAAAAGGTGCAATTTTGAAGTGGTCTTTGCCATAGTGTGTTATCCCTGGCATTGAGCAGTTCAGGTGCTAACCACACACATTACACTTCAATCAGTGGGAAAGTAGGAATGATTTCTTCTAAGTTTATCTTCGCTGTGGTTCCAAGAGAGGAGAGAGATGAAGGGTCTTGTCTAGCAGGATGCAAACTTTTGCGATGTCTTAGATAAGATTCTAGAAGGAACTGTCCACATCCAGACCTCATGGTGAAATAACCTGAAAGACTCCATGGTGAGTATCTGTGTCCCTCCTGAAGGAAGCAATCTGTCTACATTAGAAATAGCAGCAGTATTTCTAATCATTAATCATCTTAGTGGGCAGCTGCTTCGGTGAGTGCTACTTTCAATTAGCATTTTTCCCCAGTATCTGTTGAGATTCATAAAACTGCTTCCACAAATAAATTCTTCACATAACCGTGATGCAGAACTTTTACCACGGGCCGTCAAACACAATGTTAAACTGCCAACATTGCTACTTTCAGTGAATTACTTCATTCAATATAATTTAATCACTCTCTTCATGTACTTGTCTTCAGATTATGTTATGCAAAATCTAGTTTCACCTTCAGATGTTTTTCTTACTTACACTATAATTAAAACTAGTATTTTTATAGCTTCTACTATCACCAAAGATTAAAAAAAAGGTGCCAAACAGACATAAATCTCAACACCTGCAGGCAATACTGTGACAGTACCTTGTACATAGACAGCTCTTCTTATGTGGAAGTCTAAAGTTCTTTTTAGTGGTAGATGTAATTATCTATCCCATTCATAAAGTGAAGAAACACAGGCAATCAATGCCTGCAGGTCAGATGTGTCAGTGTTTCTACCTTTGGAACTGCTGCAGCTAGGACCAGATCCAAAGATCTCATCACACATTGGTGGGAGACAGAGAACAGACCCTCTCCTCAAAAGCCACTAGGAAGGCCCTATAGCAAAATCCTAGCCCACTTTTTCTCATTCTACTGAACAAACCTGACTTGACCAGCAATTTGCATTATTTCCTCTTCAAAAACCACCTCACCCAAGAACATTTGTATTATGTTAAATTCTACAGCGTATATGTTAAAGAAATTATATTATGCACATTTGCCTTTCATTTCACTTAAGATGTCAAAAACTCTGTTTCATTACAGTAATGGTATTCTCTGCATTTTGTTTTTCTGCATTAACACAGCAGCATGCAATTTGTGAATACTGTAATTAATTTGTCAAAAGCTTTGGTGATACATCTATCTTTAAGGGCTTATCTATACAAAGAATCATTTTCATTCACAAGATTTAGGGGTAAGTTGTTTGAAGTGATGAAGAGTGACTTGAACAAGTTTCTGGTTTATTAGCTGGCAAAAAACTTCATTTTAGAAAAAGATTTTATGTGTCAGTTTGACTGAAATACTCTGGAATCATGCACTGAAGCTGTGTTAGCACCAAACAGGAGAAAACTGCACTCCAGCCTTTGAGGAGGTCACAGCAAACCCTGCAGAGTCCCAGGATGGTGGAATGGGAACATTCATGGTTCACAAGACAGATGACAAATAATCAAAAAAAGTGTAAAATGTAGTTCTCTGTCTTGTGGGGTTTTTTTCTTCTGATAAATACACTCATGAGTTGCAGGCCAGTTTCATGATTCAGCCTGGCTCAAATCCTGAAAGCTCAGGCTTGGCAAACATCAGTGCTACTTTTCTGACCTGGATAAAGAATAAATACAAACCCCAGGTTTGGAGTAGAGCAGTTTTCATCCACAGATTAAAACAGAAAAAGCCTCTCCAATATTTGCAGCACAAAAGAAAAGTCTTCCCAATATATATGCAGCACAAAAAAACCTAATTATAGAAGTTTTCCTTGGCATACTTAAAAATTCTGGATGACTGTTTCAAGATACCCATCTTTACTGGCCATGCATTCTCAAGCAAGTAATTGGGTTTCACACATTTTCACAGAAACTTCTCAGAGAGCAAGTAGCCTAATTTTGATAAGAAATCTAAATTGCCAATGACTCTGCTCTGCTTTTGATCTCTTTAATTATATCAGGTTGCCATAAAAAGCCAGCTGAAGAACAACAGAGCTGGAAAAGACAACCATATTAATCACATGAAAAGAAGCATAAATATGATGAACCCTCACTCACTGCATGCAGAACAGCATATCTGATCAATAATAGAGTTCTTCCTTCTTTTTTTAGTAATTATCCACATTCAGATCTATAATGAAGCAGGTCATATGAGCGGTCTGAGGCTTGAAAGTAGGAGCTATCAAGTCTAGGCATGATCTCTGAACTAACTCAGTTTAAGAGAGAGGTATATTTAATCACTCACTATTCTAGGGTTTGAGGTTTTTTTCCCACAAAAGTTTATAAACTCATACAGTCAGAAGTGACTGTTAAAAAGCAGAGGAAATCAGTGTCTAATGCATCTCAGGCTTTTAATTTCACTTTCACTGTTCCTTGGGATGTATGAAATCATTTTGTTCTAAGAAATACGCCACTGAAAAGCCCTGTTGTAACCACACACGTCAGAAATAATTCCAAGTATGTATTTGATTCTTCTGCCTAAAGCCTCTGCCAATCTAACTATCAAATCAAGTCAAGGGATTATAGTCTTAGTAACATAAATCCCATGGATTCACATGCAACAGCTGATGTACAATAATGCAACACAGATGGAGCTACAGTGACTGTGTTTAATTTCTGCAAAATATTTAAGGAAAAGGTTGGTAAATGATTTTTAAATGGCCTTGATTTAGAAAGGCTTTTTCTAATCAGAGAAATTTTAAGAACACAACATTGAAATAAAGCAGTTATGTCATGATTATGCTGTAAACTTGAACTAAGTCCAGAAGTCTAAAAATATATCAGTCCAGTGAAACAATTTTTGGTTAATGGATGGGAAAGAAAGGTAAGTGTCTAAAGAATGTGCTTAAGATCAAGATACTATTCTAACTCCTAATAATAACATTAAGGTTGCTCTGTGAATTATAATAATCTATGAGGTTATATTGTTAAAACATGGGTACCACAAAGAATGAAAATATTCTTTTAAACTCAAAGAACTGTTCAAATTTGAAAATTTGTCCTTTAGTGATCTTTAAGAACAGGGTTACTGCTATAGATGTAACTGGCACACACTCATGGGATTTCCATTTTTTGATGACAATACCCTCTCAGGAGGCCACATCAGAGTTTCATATTTGGAAGAAAATCTTTTAAAACTGCTAAACACTGAAAACATACTTGCAGTTACAAGTTACACAACTTGTTATTAAAAATCCGTAACACATTGTAGAATTAAAAGACACCAAAGAGCATTTTTTTAAACTAAAATTCAGCAAAAATACAAGATTTCTGCTGAGATTTGCAAGAATGCATATTTATATGCATATTCATATGCATTCAAGATTTCTTTTTTTTTTTTAAAATAGTGATAAATATATGGGTTTGGAGAAAATAACATTGTTCACTTCTATGCTAAAAAGAGAAAAAAACAGCATGTGCATGCATTAGCATTTACATACATTGCAACAACATAAGGAAGGAGGGGCTGGCCACTTGGGAAGAA
>NW_010164191.1:0-7625 GCF_000695765.1 Mesitornis unicolor
GTGGGAGGTCATCTCAACCCTCCAGTTGACCCGGGGCCTGCGAGCCGCCGCTTGCCTGCTTCCGACCGGTCGCGGGAACAGGGCCGCTGCCACGGAAAGGGCACGACTCTGCAGGTACCGCGGCAGGGAGAGCCCTCACCCTGCGCTTGCCCTGCAGCCAAGGCCCAGCGCCGCACACCGCAGGTGCTGCCCTGGGCTGAGCTGCCTGTCTTGGCTTCCCACGGAGGCCCGGCAAACAGTGCATTTTGGGGGAAAAATAACAGCGACTGCTGAAACGTGGTGTTTATTACCAGTCACAGTTCCTAGCTGAACAGTTCTTAGGCTAAACTGAGCTCACAATGCACTTTTATCTAGCTCCTGGAAAAGCCTAGAAAAATAGATGACTAAATTATTCAGGAGCGATTTACACAGGTAACAAAAGACACCTGAATTGGCTCTGTATAAGGCAGCTGCGATCCAGTCAGGCTTACTAGCAGAGATACGGACTGCATTAAGAGAATTAGTCCAATTACAGGCAAAGGTCCAAGCATGGCGAGAGGCTCTGTCTGACCTTATTTGGATCCCACAAGGACCACCGCTAAATCAGAGCTAGTAAACCTTGATGGACTCGAGGTACATACCAAGAATTCAGGTCTGTAAGGCAGCACTTCCCATCCTGTCACAGTACACATATGTTACCAGACATTTTCTGCTATTAGGCACCGTGATTCCCCTATTACTTTGAAAGTGGACAGTGGATTGCATAGTCACCTTCTTATCCAGGAGCATGCAGAAGTGATCAAGCTTTGATGCAGAATATGACACTGGATAAACTATGCATTCCTGGTACTGTAAAAGCACTGTTCAGTCTGACGTACATTTCAAGCACGCTGCCACAATTTATTGTTTCCATTAGAAAAGTATCCAGTAATCTGAAAATGGATCTAGAAACCACTGTTCTAGATACTACACTTGACACATAACAAAAAGAAAGCTATGCCCTGCAGAGCTTGTAGCCAGAGTAGATCAAATGAGTTCTAGAGATACCTTTTGAGAAAGTTGTGCAAGTTTTTTCAAGTCTTATAGACATGTTGCACCAGCACAAACAAACCTGCCAGAGCACTTTCTAAAAGCCAGCATGCAAACAGACAGGTCCCAACAAAAAGGCTGAAGCTTTAACCTACCTTGAAACTCTTTGCTTGCTTCTAACAAGCCCTTCTAATTCTGAACAACCTCTCAGTTCTCTACAGAAGCAAGGACCACAGCTCGCAGAAACACAGCATCTCTCCTGAGCAAGCCAAGAGCAGGAGCAGCAGCACACACAAAGGTGATGGGGTTTTTACACAGGCAGACACACGTACGCAGAGCGCACCGCCTCTCTGTGCTACCTGTCTCATCTTGTTTTAGCCGTTTCTGGCGAGCAGGAGGGTACTGAAGCATGCAGAAATCTTGCTTTTTAAAGCAACCTGAAAGCGAGCTCATATTTTTCAGTACCTAGGTGGCCCAGAAGAACTTATCAGGGAGCAAGAACCAAATAGATAGTGTAATAGACACAGCTATGGGTGAGCCTCAGTTTCATGCTTCTTGGTCTTCTCAGCAACCTACAAGAATCAAGAAACACCAGAAGATGGGACCAAAACTGCCTCTTTCTTGCTCATTCTTCAATGCCAAATCACATCAGGATGTAAGATACCTGAGGACTACTTCTTGTTTGCAGACTGCTGGACGACAGAGGCATAGTCACCTATTGGTGAGTCATAACCACACAGTCACATGGGGTGATGACACAAACTTGCAAGGATGTAGAGAGCGAAATAGCTTAAAGAAGTCTTCTCCTCCTTTCTATTTTTGGGTTATAAAAGCAAAATATTGAGACAAGATCCTCGGTTGTTGCAAACAGCATAGCTCCATTGCTTTTGGCAAAGCTGGGCAGATTGACACTTGCTGAGGTTATAGCCTGTTCTGTTTGTAAAAAGTCATTCTGCCTGGACAGATTCTTCCTTCCTTTCTCTAAACTTGAATTTAATTCCAGGAAAATATCTGCCCTGCCTGAAGAAGACAGAATCCCCTCTTATAAACATGGGGCATGTGATGCCACAGCAACAGGAGTGCAAATGCTACTGCAATAAGGTAGTTCAGTCCGCTACCTACTCTGCTAACTCATCCCCATGGTGTCTCCAGCTGGACTGGCAACAAACTCCTCCAGCTACCCACTAGGTATCATTGCAGCTCCTGTGGTCTACAGCCAGCAGACCTGAAGGCAGGCAAACAGAAATGCACCGTTCTCTAGACATCCTGCAGTGCTACTATTGCAAGCCTTGCTTGACAGGAGAGGAAGGCTAGTCAAATACTGGGCCCACTGGCATGTGGAGCAGTAAAAAGAAAATGGAGAGAGTCTCAGAAGATCCTTACTTCCACAGTAATATTGCCAAAACAAAATTTGAAGTTGAAAAGCTGTTCCATCATTCCCATGCCTTCAGTTTTTTCTGATTGTCTTCACCAAACTGTAGCTTCCAAGTGGGAGATCATAACTCATGGATATGCTTATCCCATCATGTCTTTTTATAACAGCACTCTAAATCAGTTTGGGAAGGTATATCACTGATTTTCATAGGTGCTGTGACCCCCAAAATAGCTCCTTGATATTGTCATTCCCTCTTCAACCTCTGCAAGAGGGGAGTCCCAGACAAGGCATGAGCTTAGCCCTCCACTGTGTGACATACAAACTTATGCCAAGAGCTTAGTTAGCGACTGAACTTGCTCATCAGCTGTAGGTCAATGCTATCTTTGAAATATTTGAATTGTTAGTCTTTTTTAGAGTTATTTCTAGTAGAAATACCTAGGCCAAGTTAAACTATTATTTCTTTTCCCCTAACCCCCCCCCCAAAAAAAAATTAAAACTTCTTCTTGTGATCATCAAAATAATCAGCAAAGTAAATAACAGTATTTTTTTAGCTTCGTAAGAGTATGTACTTGAATGCATCCAGATATACATCATGTATTTTTAATATCCTGAAGTATAAATTCTCAGCAGACACAGAGGGTAGATTAATGATGTCAGTTGGTTTTGTTGTTCTGAATCTCCTGTTACTTCACAATATCTACTAGTTCACCTGGCTTTTAATAATGCACAGTGCTTCTTGGTTCTTTACATGTCTCTGAAGCTCTCCCTGCACTCAACTTGTCCATTTTACTGGATGCATACTTTTTTATGAGTAGCTGAAATTTTGTTGAAGTGTTTGGAAGGAAGACTGTGTCTCTCCTTAACGTCGTCTCTGAGAGTGTACTGAGAAAAGCAGAGACCCTTTGTGGGTTTTGCTTCCCTCGGCACCATATTCATCAAGATTTTTTAATTTATTCCTTTTGCAGATATACCAGACTCAGGAAACCTGCAAGTACTTCTGCCATACTGAGATGTTTTTCTTGCTTATCTTTCTCTGAGCTTAGAGGATAAATATTGTCATGGCAGAAAGCAAACCAATATGCAATCAACTTTTAAAATTTTGAGTTTTCTAGAGAATGCAAATTGTTTCCTTTTAGTATCTGACAGTGCAACACAAGTACCTTGCCATGGCAACCAGCTTATGAAACAGAAGGAAAATTATCATCACAAGGTGCTTTGTTGCTATAGCAAGGAAAGAAGCTGAGACCTTATCCTTTTTGTTCACTGGTGGGCCGTGCATCATCTAGGTAGCAGAACCTGTCAGGAGAAGTTTAAGTTAGACTTGGTGTAAGTCAGCTGCCTCATGGGCCTATCTGATGCTTGGATCAAAACTGAAGTGATGTCAGAAGGAAAGAAGGAACTCTTCAGAAGAATTGAAACAAGGCTGGGTTCTCAGTAATACAAGGCAAATCCATTTCCACAGCAAGATGATGCAACTCCGCAGATGCCAGTAAAGGAAGAATCAATTTCTTCTGAAATTAATTTGGCTTCCATTCTCTGACAGCCTCCATTTCCCACCTCCTTTTTTTTTAAAGTGGAATAAATCTCTGCAGATCTGGGACTATTCTGGAATTACCTGGGACAGAGGATGGAATAGGTTTGCAGGGTCTGTCTTCAAACTCATTCTCTTTACAGGGATGCCTCTTGGAAGAGCAGATTCATTGCTACACAGCTTACTTGTGCTAGTGAGAGGATTTAGAAATGGCTAAGGGCATTGGCTAAGGGCAGAGAAGGGAAACCCTCGTAATTATCGCTGTGGGAGGAAACGAAAACTGAGTTTTGTTAGCTCAGAGAAGGACAATTTTAAGAACTGTTATATTTGCAAGCAGTCACAGAAGCCAGCGGAACTACTCTGTGCTTGAGATAGGCTCATTTGTTACTCTGGAGTGAGTCTGGAGTGTACACTCTCAAATTGGAAAGGATGCCTTCTGCAGGACAGTCCTGAAAAGTGAGGGAAAAACAGAAAGTTCCTTAATCCCTAACTATAGGAGCCACAAGTAACACAGTTCCAGCTGTGTGATTCGATGAAGTGTGTGCTCTCTTTTTCTATTTTAAAAACACTCTCTCCCTGTTAAAGTTTAGGCTGTTGATAGAGTAGTATCAGGCTTGAGAAGCAGTGGCCAGCCTTCTGAGCTGTCTAGGGGCTTTTACAGGTAAAATTATTGTGACTCATGGACAATCCTCTTCTAGCTTCCTGGTGAGGCTGTAGAGAAAATACTGTTAGATCACAAACCTCAACAACAGCATATCTCGGAAAGCAGCCTTTGAAAGAATCTCTTAATGTGTCAGATAAATCTATGTGGAGATGCAAGGCTAGAGTTAACATGAATTGTTATACTGTGAGTGACTTGCTATAAAAAGACCATGAGGAAAATCTGACTCTTCTGCAGCACAAAGAAACCATGAGATAAATGAAAGTCACTGATTACAAAGAAACCATGCTAAAACTATTCAACACTAATTTAACAGAGTCTCCTAGAGACTGGGAAAATTCTGTGAGCTAATCCTTACTGCAGATTGCATTCTCGAAAGGGAAGGGAAAGGCTTTGTAATCAGAACTTGAAAGTGGAAGGAGGTCTGTATTCCACAGTTTAAAAATACAGACAACTGGCAATTCCTTTTTTCTATTAAAAAAACCCCTCAACCCAAACACAGACACAAAAAGATATTATTAAAGACTGGTCATTTCCACCGAGTCAGTCTCCTTGTAGAGGCACCATAGGAATGAACAAAAGTTGTATCTCCCTATACATGGTATGGAGTAGTTAGTAACATGAAGCCCTCACCTGAGTGGATGGTGGTATGTTTAGGCTTCAGATTTTGCTGATAAGGGAGAGATGAGATATAGGTTAGATCTATCAGACTGTATTTACAAGCAGTGTCGCTTTCTACAACTGCCTGCTAATTTCAGTCTGATACGGAGCACACTAACCTCTATAGAAAGTGTCCCCTTTGTTTCTGTGTTTGCTTGAGTCCCCAACAAATGTCCTTTCTGACTTTTCGTGCTTTTTCCTATGAGTTAAAACTGACCATGTGGTGACTCTTGAGCCAGAGTTACTTATAAACGACACTGATTCCTTCATTAAATGCCCCCATCTGATCAAGAGTGACCAGGGTTGCTAAGGACTTGTGTCTTCCTTCACTCTCTATGGAGCCTGCCAGTGCAGATGAGCAAGGGTCATGTAGGGTAGGAAGCCTGGTATCGCAGAATTCTTCAGGTTGGTAGCCACACTTGCTTTCCTGGCAGTGGTTTGCTGGCATACATACAGGAGCTTTTGTTAGCTGACAGCTTGAATTGAACATCAATCATTCCCTTGGAGCCTGATCCTCAGATCACTGCACTCTGAGGGAGGTTTTTGCCTTTGTCTTCATACAGCAGTAACTCGGGTCTTTAAAAGCTGAAAGCCTTATTTTCTGTTAACAAGCCCTCATGATATTTAGCCGCCATGTGATTTTCATCTTCAAACTCCACAGAAAAGTTTGAACACTTTGCAGCTTGCATGCTACCAGTTTCTTTATGGGACAGTTTGGATCCTTTACCATGCTCTGGGTCATCTGTGTCACTTTTGCTGGCAGGAGCCAGATTTCCAGGAGTGGAAACCAGATGAGTTGCTAAGGGATGTCTTGCACTCTGTGTCATTTCTGCATTCACTGATGTGTAACAGATTTATCTGTGTAGTTCAAGGCTTCTCTGTACCAGATGAGTTTGTACTGAAATCTCAGACCATCCCGCATGTTCCCCTGGGGAAGACACTAAGATTATTCTTATTCTTTTAGAAAGAATCTTCTTACTTCTTCACCAGATAATGCTGATTTTCTCCTCCTTGGCATTGAGGAACAATTGCTAACTACATCTGTTTCTTGCAGAAGTTTCAGAGCAGTGTTGGGCAGCATGATTCAGGCATGCACACATGGTAGAACTAGATAGAATTAGACTTTTGTGTTTATCTGGGTAAACTACTGGTTTCTTTTCCTTTGACTGCTTTTTAATGTACTGTCTGCACATTGTCTCTATCCCTGCCATGCAGCCCTCCTTCTAATCATCAAACTCAAGTTGCTGGGCATTCTCTTCTATCAAGTCCTTCACTAATTTCTGGTTTTTCTTCTCCTGTAAGGAGCTGCCCTGAACCTTGGTTCTCACCTCTGTGAGCGAGTAAAGCTGATGCAAAGCAGTACTTACATAAAATGCAGCTACCCTGT
Source organism: Mesitornis unicolor (assembly GCF_000695765.1). Classification (NCBI taxonomy): domain Eukaryota; kingdom Metazoa; phylum Chordata; class Aves; order Mesitornithiformes; family Mesitornithidae; genus Mesitornis; species Mesitornis unicolor. The sequence goes on from NW_010164191.1 coordinate 6,623, forward strand.
AGATGGGACAGGAAGATGGAGATCAGCCTTGCCACCATTTCTCTGCTTCTTGGTATTCCTGAGTCTCTAGTGTACACTCTACTCCTGTACCCAACCTTAGTTAAACGTTCTTATCTGGTCCTTTTCCATTATGGACAGCTGTTTTCCTCTGTGACAGCATCTTGTTGGTGCTCTTGTGGAACATTTCCAGCTCCTCCTTCATCTCTTTCAGTGATTACCTAAAATCTGCACTGCTACAGTAACAAAGTCCATTGGTGACCTCAGCCTTCATGTTATTTATAGCAAAGGTAGACTCTCCTGCAGTGCAGCCACTTGCCATCAGTTATAGATCCTGAGTTACACAGCTCCCTGTGATCTTATGTTGGGAGCAGTATGTCCACATCAAGTGAGATTCAGGCTAGATGTTGGAAGATCTTAACAGTTAGACAATGCTCTGGTGTCATTATTCTAACTAGGCTGTCCTGAGAGACCCCTAGTAATGGTGAGGGCACAGTCCTCCCATGCAAGCACCTTCAAGAGCAGCACAGGGGTATAAGTCATTCCTTTAGTCAGAGAGGTGGCATAGCTGATCTCCCCAGGTTACTTCCACACCTATTTCACACAGATTCTCTTTTGGCTGGCAGTTCCTCTCTTCCTTATTAAAGATCTTTCCCACACTGAAGCCAGAAAGTGCACCACCAGTGTCTTTTTTTTTCCCTTTATTTGCAGTTCAGTCATTCCCTTTCTTCTGCTGCTTCTCCATCAGAAATGCAGAAGAGGACCTGCAGTCACTTGCATCTTGCAGGACTGGGGCAGGGCCATTGCATGGTTCAAGGTAACTTTTCAGACAGCTGTTCATGAGCTCAGCAGTGATGTATCTGTCTGTGTGCATGCAAATCAGTCAGATACTGTTTGATGGCTTCCAAGGGGCCAATGCTGAAGTCTGACCTACAAGATTCCTAAAATTAGATGCCCAAATCCACATGTTGCAAATTTCACAGAATCACGGAATCGCTCGGTTGGA
>NW_010164192.1:0-8939 GCF_000695765.1 Mesitornis unicolor
CAATCACATTCCTCCTTCCTTTGTGGTGTCATGTCACTGAAACCTCGCAGCAATTCTTTGAATGTGTAAGGATAACTGCAAATTTGAGTAGCTTTTCCCAAGATTTCAGTTAAAAACTTGATAGTTCCTAGCAGAATCACACAGAGTGGATATTTAGAGCATTTTAGTTCCTGCTGCACGTTTTCTTTCATACTTGAAAGCTTCACAACATCTTGTTTAGCAGTCACAGGATAAATAGCATAGAAGATCATAACAGTTAATTTTTCTACAGGAGCTTTTTGTATTTCATTATTTTTTGCTATCTTTTATGTGTGCTATTAATAGAATAGCTATACTTCAATTACAATTACCAGTTAGCAGTAGCAAGATTACTTCTGTAATCCATTTCTTTTCAGTAGTTTTGTTTATTTATTTGCTTATCTGTTAGAATACCAGAGATTTCATGGAGGTTAACATTCCCAGTGACACAGGTGCAGTCTCCTTCAAATAACTGAACAAATTGGGTTTGCATTGGTTCATGAGATATGGGTTAGCTGAAAGCAGAAAGACTGCTTTGAAGTTAGGTTTTTCTTCTCAGTAATGTCCTCCACAGCTTTTAGGATTTCTATTATAGACCACCTTCTGACCATCATTTCATGTTGAAAGAAAAGACTACAGAAGGCCATATACATTGCTTTGCTTCATAAATTGTTCTGGACTTCAGTTCCCTGTGGTAAATGGGAATATTTTACTTCCCTGATAATTCTATTTTAATTTCCCATATTAGTAATGCATTGCTGTCTAAGATATAATGAGAGTGAATGAAACACTGATAACAAGACCATGCCTCAAAATATAGGTGCTTTGTCTTGAATTCAGGACAGATTGCCCTTCTTCCCTAAATGAAGTCATTACTCTCCATCCTACCTCTGTTTCTTGCTTCAAGATATGCAACCATACTGAGGTACTATATAGAGGTCTAGCCTTATAATGCAGTGCTCACATGAACCTCAGAATACAGATAGCAGTAACAAGTGCTGGCTCAATGGTTCGGGTTTTGGATGGAGTAGTCACTCTGTTGCAGTGGGGTATCTAAGTGATGTTGAAACTGTGACTCACCACAGAAAACAGAGCAAGAAGTTATTGATTTGTCACACGTCTTTGGTCAGGTCACAAAGAGATAAAGTAGCTGGTGTCCTGTTTTGGAGTTGACTCAGAAGCTCAATGAGTCTCTGCTCATCCCAAGAGCTGCAGCCACAGCCCATTATGACCAGGGAAAAGTGTGAGACAGTACAGAGGGGCTGAGCTATAGATGCCAGTGAACACCATTGTAACATCAAAGAGAATAGTTTAGCAGGATAGGTAAAATTTTGGGCTTGCTTGGATGGTCATGCAGCTGACGCATGGCGGAGGTCTTCAAGAGGAATTCTGCCCTCCCTCTCCCGTCTCCATCTGAAAAACCTTACAAAACCATATGCAGTCTCATTTCAAATTTTCTTGTTATTATGATATTAAGCTAAAGTTCTTCATAAGGCAGGGACTTTGCTGTGATTTCTTCTGTTATATTTCCATGTATTTTATATTCTTTTAACTTCTGTTCCTCATGCTAGAGCAGCCAGTCCAAGCATTCTCAACGGCATTTTGTTGCAGTTCAGCAATAGAAATTGCTGTCTATCCATTTGTGATCTGGGTGTCAGATCACAAAATGGGTAGTCACTGTATGCTCTTTGGTCTACCACAATCTCTCTTTACACCATGTGGTGATTTTCCATTTTAAGTAGCACAAGTTGCTCCCCATTCCTCCTTAAACATTTGTCTACTTGGTAACAATATTTATACAGACTCTTACAAGGTAGAAAGCAAATAAATGCTTAAAAGCTTGTTTTGAGAAGTAAGCTTTGGCAGCTGCCTGTGAAATTATCTGTGTTCCCTTCCCCCTCTCCTGCTGATGTACAGCATCCCTGATGGTGGTCTGACAGTGTAAACAGGGACAGAGATTTCTCATTCACTGTGTCATAGTTAGAGAGTAATTTCTCCTCTGCCTGCACCGCAGTGTGCTATGGAAATGCAGAGCTACCACAAGACATGATGGACAGTCCCGCTGTGCGTAACTAACAGGTGCCGCACAGATAGATTTCACTGGCCAGGCTGGATGGGTCTCTGCTGAGGGCCTCCTCGCAAGCTGTCATGCAGTCTCTGCTCCTTCCATCAGGGCTTTATAAATCCACAGGCATGCATGGAGGCTATAGGAAGGAAAACAAAGGTGACATAAAACAGTCTTCTGTATAAATCACTTCTCTCTCAAGTAGGTTCACACAACTCAGTTTCTGTTGTTGTTTACAGGGGTGAAAAGCTGGAGTTCAGCTTTTACCTCTCTGGAGTTATAACAGGATTTACACAGGTGCAACCAAAAGCTATGTTTGCTTTCTATAGAAATCTGCATATTTATCTTTCTTGATAAAGTACTGAAAGCCACGGGCACAAAGCTGGCAGAGTGCTTTAGCTGTGAATAGAAAAGACAGAGAAAAATGGTGACAAGTTTAGAAATTATTTTTTCCCTCATATTTGAGAGTAAAATGGGTTCGTACTTCTTGAATTGCAAAGCCACAAGAAAAATGAATAAGACACAGCATTTCCTTAGGTTTATAGCACACAGAGATGAGGGAGGGAAAAAAAAGGACACAGCTTTATTTCTTTTCTGTTTTACAGTTGGTCTGAATCATCTATGTGAAAAGTGCTCCACTTCTTCTGACCTTTCCCACCATGAATTTAGAAAAATGTCACCTCTCTGCTCACTCTCAGATTTATTGCAGAACGTCTGATGTCTGAGTTGTGTATACACAATTAAAAAAATAAGAATCACTGTTAGTAATCCATGTAATACCATGTGGGTGAATTTGGGCGAGCATGAAAGCTTCAGTGAACTGTTCACCTCCACAGTAAATGTAGCAAACAATCCCCTCTAAGTTCACAAACTGAATGCTGTTTTTCCATGAAGAAAAACTCTTTATCATGCAGCCTGAATGTGCCCATTAGGAAGGCAAAGGAGAGTGGGTCTAAAGAAAAAACTTTTTGCTGGCAGCTGCGGGAGAGGGATTCTGCAGTCCTGTGGCAGAGCTGGGTCCTCTTGGCCCCAAGCTCTGGATCCTCAGTGCTCCCAGGGGACAGTATCTTTTTAGTCAAAGTCAGCTCTCAGCTACCTGGCTCTGAAGCCAAATAATTCTGAATTTCAAAGCCAGTTGAGTTGTTTCAATTTGCATCAGTGAGCCCAGGATCAGAACCCGGCCTATTGTGGACAATCTGTCTGAAAGACTCACTACTTTTTCCTCCCAGCTTCGAGGCAGCATCTGGACTATTGATAACAACCTTGGAGCCAGAATCTGTGAAACACATAATGAAAACAGAACTGAGAGCGCCTGAGAGAAACGCGGCAGCAGACATTAACGACTGGTTTTCAAACCAGGGTCTCAACCATCCCATCTGTTTGCCTGCACAAACACATACCATCAGATGGATGGAGGCTAGATGCTGGCTTTAGCATGCCTTAAAGCATGAAGACTTATCCCTAATTACAGTTTTAACCTAACTAACGTAGCTGCGGATGGTCTAATTACCTACATAAATGTTTAATTACTTTTTGAATCCTACTAAGCTGCCGGCCTCAGTGAGACTGGTGGCAAAGATCCACAAAGGTTACAAGTCACAATTAGAGAGCACTAGGGGATGCCCTGGACAAGAGTGTAGCAAGCACCAAGAAACTCTCCTAGTGAGCCAGCAAGGAATTTAAGTTTTTACTACCAGAGACTATAAAGGTCTTGCTTCATAATCCTTCTGGAAGTTTTAACCACGAAGCCTTATCTACCACTATTTCTGTATATAGTGGGCACTATCAAGTTGCTATGTTTTTGAAAGGTTTTCCATTGTTACTGTTTATTGAGTGAGAAAGAGCATGGTTTTGGTTTTCCCTTACAAAGAAGTAGGGGAGAAAGGGCAGAAATGTCCTTGGATTCATTGGTCTGAGCCACTTTAGCCAACTCCTGCTGCGAAAGGTGTGATGATGTCCCTATACAAAGCATAAATGAGTAGGATGTTTGCAAAACTAAAAAGAAGCTTAATCTAAAGCACAAAGTATGGCTACAATCATTGCTTGGCTAATTGCCACATTGCACAGCTGACACTATCAAAGGGACATAGGAGCTGCCCTGATGGACAACAGAACTCCTGCAGGGGCAGCACTGGAGAGCTCCCAGATCGCTGGAAGCTGGCATTGGTGCCCTTAGGAAGCTCCAGTTTCCTGACCCATTCAAGGTACTCCTGGTTTGCCTGGGGCAAGCAGTGCAGGGCTGAATCAGAGTGCTTTGTGCAATTCAACCAGGTGGAGCAATGCACACGGGGGCTGTTACAGCTGCTGTCCCTTGCATCAACCCACCCAGCTCAGCAGGAGAGGGAAAAAAGCAGATGTGCTTTTAAAAATACTGTCATCATCCAGTTGATGACTGTCCACCAAAGCCTGGATTCAGAGAAGTATATATAATGAAACAGACTCAGGTCATCTGAGGCTTGGGCTCGTTACAGCTGCCTGCCTTTTAGTTTTGAGATGCTGGAACTCCCCAGGTGGGTATGAGCTCAACAAGCAGTCAGCAGCTCAACTGCCCTCCCAGGACCAGTTCTCCTTATACTTCTCTCTACCAGCAGTCTGATGATTAAACCACATCCATAGCATGGCATGGCGCAGCACAGCATGTCACAGAAAGCTTCATGTAGAAAGAAAGCAAATCATGCTTGAATGCCTGTCTGAGCTGCCTAGTGTCTTGCTTACTGTGTTCTCCTGTAAGCCAGAATTTCGAGAAACTCTGTTACATAAAATATAGTGACTGCATTTCCCTTGCTTTGTGACCAAAGTGAGTAACAATAGTAAATGAGAAATAGCTTGTGAGAGATAAGCATTAGCACGGTGAACAGGTATTTCTGTGGAATACCTTTATCTTCTCATAACTAACTGTCCTTTTTGAGTACTTTGACAGCCTTGTTCTGAATGCTGTTGGAGAAGTGCTTGGGTCTTCCGGCCGCTTGCTTTAGCTGCTGCCTGCCATTGTTTCTAAGCCTCCTGCTGCTTTTCTAAGCCTCAGTGCCAGCCAACAGTACATTTGTTACACTTCAAATTCTTGCCCAACAAACACAAAAAAGAAGTCCAACTCTTGCACTTAAGGGAATTAAGGGCTGGGTGTAAAAGGCTGAGGACTGCTACTCTATAGATTAATGATCAGGTTCCCTTCGCCTATGCACTGTCATTTCTACAGAAATACACAGCTCAATTGGGACTTGCACCAGTGAATAGTTCCCTTTGCGAAGGACAGGTCCAGTCACCCCAAGTCTGCATGGCCACGTTGTGTGCACAGTGCAGAGAGCTGCAGCACACACTGCATTGCTGGAGCTGGTACTGCAATTAGCCACCGTCCCTAGCTGTGAACAGTCCAGCTGGAGGTATTGTATCCCAGCAATGGCTGTGGAAGAAGAACAAGGAGAAACAGGTAGCTTAAATGTGCTGACAATCCTGGTGGAAGCTGGGGAGAGGAGACCAAGCTGTGACTCTATGTAAGCCCTCTGCTTGGTTTCCTGAGAGCTTGCCACTAATCTGAGCTTTCTACCCTCTCCTGTCCTTCACTGGCCTGCAGCTCTGGACTATAGGCAGAGTGTGCTTTTGAGATGGGAAGCTCCCTTCTCCTTCCCCTGACACACAGCAGTTGGAATCACTCCTGTTTCACAGAGGTCGCTGCCTTCCAAACATGAAAAATATTACAGAATGTGAGGAGTTTGACCATGGGACTGGTGCCATTTAGAGTGAAGGGAACTCTGGAGGTCAAGACGAAGGCAGCAAGAGACTGCTGTCTCCAGCTTACCTTGTTAATTCATCTTTCACTGGTTTAGTTTAGCAACTGGCATAGTAGGCACTGTGACTTTGTTCCCATGACATTTTATCACGTGAATGAGAGCAGCCTTGGTCAAGATGAGTGGAAAATCACTTTAGGAGTCAGTGACGAAGTAACTTATTCAAAACCTTCTCTTGTTCAAGAATCTGAAACATTCTCCCTGCCAATCTGTTTGAGGATCTAGATAAAGAGCAACTACTGATGATAATTAGACCTCTGACAACTGTGGGTTTAAGAACAGATCTGTTGTATTAATCTTGAATGCAATTTTACTAGCCCATTATTTTGTTCTGCTTTTTAGTCTTGCTTGAAGGTTTGTGTGAGTTCTACCTTGTCACATATCCCCATTTCTTGATCTGCTAAAATGAAACACAGAACAGTAGTAACACTTTTAAAAACTGAAATTGTGAAACATTAGGCATTGCTGAAGATTTAATAGGTTCAACTCTCACAAAATGTCATTCAACACATTCAAAATATTAAACACTTTCTATGCTACAAAGAACTACAAACCTCAGTATTCTTTATGAAATTCAGACTTTTTTTTTTTTTCTTCTTCCAAACCTGGGTAGAAAAATATGGATTTTGGTTGAGAGGCTTGGTGTTTTCTGACTGGAAAGAGTAACCAGGAAGGCTGCACCACATGAAGGTTATTTTCAGTTCACCTTAGTGTTATTCCTAATTGATTAAGGGCCATCAGATAATTATCCAACCCAGATAAGTGATGTTGTCCTCTAGGCACCTGGATGTCTCACAACTATTAGACTAGGGGCTACAAACTTAGCAATGAGCTCTTCAAAGCAGCAGAAAGAATGTGAATGTCTAATGCCTATTTTGGTTACTTCAAGCCCTGCTGGTATTAAAAGACCTATTCTAAGTGTTTAAAGCCAGATGCCCATACTCTGTTAAATTCCACTATAATGGTGACTGCAGTGGTAAGCTTATTGATTTGTATATTTCTTTTCATGCTTAAGGTGTTTATTTAGAAGGTTAAAGACAGATTTGAGTCTGTGGCTGAGGTTCCCATTATTAATGCTCTGTTCTTATTACCAGTAAGTCATACACACACACACACACAAGCTTTGGTGTAATGCAGCTGCTAAATAAAAGGCAGGCCACAAAATCAACTCTTACTCCTTTGAGCTTGCCAAATCTAGGAGATGCAAATGCTGCAGAGAGTGCTGTAATCACTTGGAGCTTACTGGCAGCACCCAACAAAATGAGACCACTGTGATGGATAATTAAAAGACACTTGCAATTCACTTGCAATGAATCCTTTACTAAGACTGAGAGACAGTCCTTTACAAAACTTAATCCTTAGCTTAGTTTGCTCTTGGGTGCCACTGCTGCGTGTTTCCTGTCAGCTTTACTTCTTTTTCATCTAGAATGAGCTTCCTCGTATTCCTTTTATTCCCACCCTGGCCTTCTTTTAGTATCCAGGAAATCAAAATCATACTATCACTTAGACATCTGGGAGATCATCTAGTCCAAACTCAAACAAACTAAACATTATGAGATGCATTATCTGCTTGGTATATTCAACCATGTGTAAGAACTTGTACAAATTTATATAAGTCTGTAATGCTCATGTTCTCTGACTTCAAGAAATTGTAAGGACAAATCACTTCATCAGCACACTGATTTTTTTTCCCTTAAGAAATAGGGATGGTGAAATTCATCTTAGTCTAATTTTATCATTCTATATAGTTCAACCAGCAAGACGTATTACAGGTTCCCTTAATTCCCACATTGGTATTATCTTTAAAGAAGAACATCCTGTGATGAAGTGTTGCACTTTGTTCTGCCTGATATAAATAACTGTATCAGGTTAATATAATTAAGGCTAATGAGACTCTGAACCTCATACAAAAAATTTGTCATTAAAGCACATTTACCACTGATGAATTAATTAGTAAACTACAAATCACCTTTTAAGCAGGATGTGTGCCAGGTTTACTCCAAAAATGCCAAAATCCAAACATTTTCTCTGAAGTAGCTTCATCTTATATATCTGAGTAGAAGATGGAAGGACAACTATGCTGGTAATGTATACTCTGGCACTGATCCTTAGAATCCAGAGAGCAAAATTCAGCAGAGAGAGAAGATGGAAAAGGGGAGGGTAGGTATTTACCAACACCTTTAGCTCAGGAGACTGTATTTTGCAGCTGTTTCCACCCTCTTTTCAGTTATATTTAGGAGCAAATGGGAGAGGAATGTTTGGCAAGATTTTGCGAAAGGTAGAATGTAGTTCTGGATGTATTTGGGGAACTATTGATCTGGTGACTGATTTTTTTCATGAGATATATGTGGACAGTTCCCAAACAACTTACAAGAAAACCTTAAGAATTGCAATTAGAGCACTGGAAAGGGGATTAGCTTCACTTCTCTGATATTTAAAGAGGTTCCATCCATGCATGGCTAGACTTTGCAAATGAATATAAGGGAAGGACACTACTCACACTTTCTGCAAACACGCTGATGGCTAAAAAAGGCCGATGCAGGATAGGCAAGTCCAGTTGCAAAGGGCACAGCGGAAAGTCTCCTTAGACAGTATTGGGAAGGCACAGTTCTTTCTCCGTTGTCTTTTCTCCTCGAGACTGATTCTACGTGTGTTCTCAAAGGAGACAGCAGTGTCATGAATGATGTGTCTCCATGACTCCCGATTGGAGGCCAGAGTGGACCACTGATGGTAGTCAATATGACCAAAACTGAGGTATTGTTTCAGGGAGTCCTTGTATCTCCTCTCTGGGGCTCCTCTGTTGCGGCAGCTGGTGGCAAGTTCACCATAGAGCACGATCTTAGGAAGGCGGTGATCCTCCATCCTGGAGATGTGCCCTGCCCAGTGCAGCTGCGTCCTCAACAACATGGCCTCAATACTGGTGACCCCTGCCTGTTCAAGGACAGTGACATTAGTCACGTAGTCAGTCCAGTGGATGTTTAGGATTGTACGGAGGCAGCGCTGATGGAAGCGTTCGAGGAGTCATGGGTGGTGGCGGTAGAGGATCCCGGTGAGAAACGGCGAGGGGAATG
>NW_010164193.1:0-3783 GCF_000695765.1 Mesitornis unicolor
AACTAGACTGCGCCCCATTGACCACGACTAATTTGTATTTACCATCATAGTTAGTCTTACTTTTGCAAGAGAAATATCAATTGCCTTCGATACTACTTGAAGCATATACAGTGTTGAAAGATCTGGGTTCTTGATAACTTCTGCAGTTGTTTCTTCATCTTCAACATCAACTGAAAGAAAAAAAATCATATAACGTGTTGGATGAAAAAAATGGCTTCATCTAGCAGGCTCAGTGCCAGGGGGCCATCAGTAATGACAATTGACACTTTCTTGTCATCTGTCCTTATAAAAAAAGAGAAAATACAGTTTTAGCCAGAACGAACAGAAAAAAAAACAGGAGCCACCCTCTGCTTGATTACTTCTTAATGACTTCTTTACACAGTCTTACCCAAGGAGTTAACAGCAAATGCAATTACTCTGAATCAATTGCTCTGCTCTGAAGAATACAATGGCAAAGACAACCTGAAAATGTAGCATAACTTACCTAATTCTAGTGCATCCTTCATCTGGTCTTCTTTATGGCAAGTAGAGGTTGGAGACTTCCTACATAAAAATGAATTAAAAAATATGAATGACCAAATATACAGTTTTACTATGAGAAGTTGTTTGAATAAACAAGAATAAATACTGAGTATGCCCACACAAAGATATCATTTTGACCTCATTAATGTTTATAAATTTGTAAAGGGCGAGTGTTAGGAGGAAGGAGCCAGGCTCTTCTCTCTGATGTCCAATGACAGGACAAGGGGGAATGGGAGCAAGCTGGAGCATAGGAGGATCAAGCTGAATAAGAGGAAAAACTTTTTTACTGTGAGGGTGGCAGAGCATGGCCCAGGCTGCCCAGAGAGGCTGTGGAGTCTCCTTCTCTGGAGACATTCAAACCCCTGGCGGTTTTCCTGTGTGACCTGGTCTGGGTGATCCTGCTTTGGCAGGGGTTGGACTGGGGGAGGTCCCTTCCAACTCCTCATATTCTGTGATTTTTTTATGTGTGTATACATATCTCTCTCTATATATACATATACCAGGGTGGGGGGGTGTGTGTGTAGAGAGAGAGAGAAAAAAAGATGCAGATAGGTAAAAAACACCTTTAGCTCTTAAAATGTTCTATACAAAGCAGCTCAGTCTCACAAACATTTTTGTATAAAGAAATAAATGATGGTATAGCAAACACATTTTCAGGGGAAGAAAGCTGAAATTCAGGAGTCCATCAGGAAAAGCAGCCAGCACAGAGCAATCCACTGCAACAGCCTCAGGATTTCAGTCCTGTTTTGACATCAGTTTCATTTCATTTGTGTGATTTCAGTGTATGTCAGGTCCTGCAAGCTCATATACTGGGGCAGATTTTATACTGCCCTGAATTTCAAGTGAGGATATTCACGTATATCACAGAACCCCAGAATATTAGGACTTGTATATGTGACTGCTTCTGGGTCTGAAGCATCAGGACATAAAATAAAAGTTACATCCCTGATGAGGATCAAGTTAAGTCCTTAAACTACCTGAAATAGTCAAATAGTATCAGTAGGAAGAGGTGTTTGACTGCCTTCCTTTACCAAGATAATTTTTTAATCCACAGTTGTTCAACCGCCTTTGTGATTTAATGCTATATTACATAAATAAGAGGCTAAAAATTCATATAAACAACTACTAAAGTGACTAAGCATTTAAACTTGGCTGGGAAGTCAGAACTGAAATAGAATGTTAGATTTTTGGACATGAGATGGCTTTATTCTTCCTGTTGAATTCGTACCAAAATGAATTCAGAACCGAGGAAAAGTTTCAAATAACTACCGTAAAAAGGTAAGGTTTTTCTTTCTTTTTTTCAGAAGAGCAACACTGCACCACTGGCCTTTGCTTTGGACAAAAATGTATCGCACTGACAGTCCTTTCAAAAATAGTATGGAATAATTTCCTCAGCAACATTCTTTGTATGCACGATATTATTATAGCAACAAGTGCTGTCATATCACATACTTTCCATTAACTTAATTGCCTTTTTCAGTGTGCGAAAGATGAATAAGAACAGAACACAGACAGATCACACTCAGGGCTTTTCCAGTTTAAAAGCATTTTGGCACCTTTCTCGCTGATAGCCTTTGATACTATAAGAAAAGGAACATTTCTCCTTTTCTCTATACACGAGTTAAACGATTTATGCAATTAAATGTGGATGGCCACAATTCAGAAGAGACAGGATGGAAATGAACCACCCGTGTTACTAGGGACTTGAGGTACAAATAAATAGGATGCCCAGCAGGTCAATATAAATAAGAGGATTTGTACAGTGGCATAAGGAGTATTGAGATCTCACTGAAAAGAACAGTACTTTTAATGTGCTGTAGGGTTTAATACAGTTGGCTGTGCTATATTATAAAATACAATCAGATCTCCCCTTGCTTTTTGCTAATACTGAATTTCAGCTGAGATTGCTTTCTGCTACCTACTTGCTGGTATTTTCATCTCTCCTGGTCAGGGAAAGGGTCCCAATGACACTCAATTTGCCAATAAAATGTTTTTCAGCCAAATGCTCATGTCACTTCTCTGCAGTTAGACATCACCCCAGTCCACATGTTGGTTCTGTCTGAGATTGCACACTGTTGTCTCTTGTTTCCTAGAGCATGTGTTTCTTCCCAGGTCAACCCATTTTCATCTAATTTTTGCATAAACAGAGCTCTTAACACTTAAGAATGCAGCACTACAGGTTACAGCATCCTATCTGGATGGTTACAGCATCCTATCCGGATGGTTACAGCATCCCATCCTATCTGGACTCAGTTGCTGCTTCAGAAGAGCGTGTGTGTCCTACGGGTACTGTATCATATCTCCTAGCTTCACTCGATGTCCTGGATACCTTAGAGTCTCAAAAAGCACTGTATACTTATGTTTAGGCACGTAGATCACTCCCTGCATCAAATAGCACCCTTGATGAATTATTTTCCCAAAAACTTCTCCTCAGTAGTGTTTCATCTGAAAAGATCAGTAACTGAAAACAAAGTCAACTCTGGTACAATTCACATGTAGCTCACCTGGCACCAGTGTTTGCACCACTACTGCTTTCTGGGAAGTCTACACGATGTTGGTTCTACACCCATTCCAGGAAGAACCAAGCCCGGGATGGAAAGTGCTTTGAATTCTCAAGCCATAAGGAAATTCCCATCAAGCTGAGGAAAGTGCCAACATCCAAGATTGATGTAGGGTGTTTTCTGGTTAAGTGGGGTGTTTCTGCAGGTGTAGGTTTCCTCCTTAAGGGGAACCTGTGTTTCTCAAAACACTGTCAGGACATTCATTGCAATTTCCATTTCAGCAGATGGTTACTGTTCCAGGAAAATTTATTGTACACGTAAAGCCATACAGCTAGGAAACTTAGGAAGGGGGAAGTCATCCGTCATGGCAGAAAATGGGACAGGAAGAAAACACGTTTCATTATAAACACACTATACAGTACTTTCTCTAAATATTTGCACATTCCTATCTGATCTTCAAGCATCGCAGAAAACTAAATTTAAGCAGAATTGCTGAACTCAATGAGAAAGCACTTCTCAGCACAACAAAGCACGTGCATTCCACTATTTCCTATTTATACCATACAGAAGAGGTCAAATAAACAAAGCGGCTTAAAAAATAAACACTGACCATCAGTGGCTTTAAGGTGACTATGGCGGTAAAACGTCTTTTCACTGCCTGATTACAACAGCTTTTCTACTGGCTGTATCTTTTCTGCACAATAATTTAATGTCAGAAGGAACATCACAATGCAGTCACAGAATCACAGAATCACAGAAT
>NW_010164194.1:0-8273 GCF_000695765.1 Mesitornis unicolor
TATATTAATATACAAAATATATAAGTACATAGATATGTATATAAACATATAGATATTGAGAGACACATATTAATATGTCTTTGTATTCTGCAGAACAACGTTTAAAGAATTTGCAGAGAAATACGGGAGAGATCAGCGCTTTCGCCTCGTTCAGAAGAAGAAGGACCAGGAGCACTTCTTCAACCAGTTCATCCTCATTCTTAAAAAGAGGGACAAAGAAAACAGGATAAGGCTACGGAAAATGAGATAAGAACTCCTGAAACGGGCAGTAAATGCCCGAGGCCGCGCTGTGACCGCAGGAGGAAACTCAAATGAGGGCTGAGGCGGTCGGGGTTCAACAGCTCGGTGAGGAAGCGAATATTCCGGATAAAAACTGTCTCGAAACGGAGCTTACTGAACTTTTATTGGGTTTGTGGTGGCTGATCTGCAGGAATCGGAAGGTTATTTTTTTTTTCCTCAAAGAATTAATGTTTCATATTGAAGCTCTCTTTTTGTACAGCGTCCAGAATTTGATGCATTTCTAATTGCCATGATGTGTCAATCCCTTAATTGTTTTAATTATGCAAATTACTTGTAATATACACAAATTATGAATCCGAGGCAGATTTGTAATTAGGCAGATGCCATCCATAACAATCTCAAGATACTTTCATCATTTCGGGGAATTATCGACAGCGATCTTTCAGCAACTTTAAGTGTGGTACCCGGAGCTCATTACCCGGTGTTCATACGTCTGTCCAGTTCTCCGAGTAGTAGTAATGAGGTATTAATTGTAAATTTTAGTGAAGAGTGTGGAAATCCTGGCATATGTTCCATAGGAAAACTCCTTCCATATCAGAAACAGCTTTTTACTCACCATGAATGGTGCTTTCGGGCACCGATAGCAACGCTTCCCCAGCACCGCTCCCAAAAAAAAAGGGGTTATTTTTGGGTAAAACCATCCCCCTATGATTTCCGTTCTGTTGCTGCGTGTGTGAAAAAGTCTGCATGGGATTTTTCTCATCCTATTTGTATTAATAAATATTTAACTTTTTTAATTAATAAACATTTTAAGCCTGTCTTTGGGGGGGCAGGGGGTGGTTTAAGTTTCTAAACTTTTGGAAATGTTGGGGAAAATAATGGTTGTTACCGGAGAGGTAGAAAAGCAGAGAGAGCTCCCACCACGCGTGGTTTGTGTGCGAATTCGGAGCATATTGGGAGCAAAATACACGCTCTGACTGCGATGGGAGGATATTGTGGCCAGAGAAAACAGCACAGCTGCCCCAGAAATGGGTCTATCCCCCTCAAAAATGGGCCTATTACCAAAAAAATGGTTCTGTTCCTCAAAAAAATGGGTCTAATCCTCCAAAGAATGGGTCTATCCCCTCAAAAAAATGAGTCTATCCCCCCAGAAATGGGTCTATTCCCCCAAAAAATGGGTCACTCTCCTCCCAAAATGGGTCTATCCTCCTAAAAATGGGTCTATCCTCCCAAAAATGGGTCTATTCCCCAATAAATGGGTCTATCCCCACCTTTGTGCTGCTCTCCTCTCAGATCATAATCTTTCAGTTGACCTAATTTTGTAGTTCGGACTCTTTGGTTTTATAGGTTTCTAGTTGGTAGGAGCAGTTTTTGGGATTTTCTCCAACTCACAGTGTATTTTTCTTTGGGTGTGTGCTGGATATTTTTTTATAATCAGGGGAATAAAGGGTATTTTCTAATGCTGTGAGGAAAATAAACTCAGAATAATTCAAAGACGAGTACTTAAGTAAGGTGTAAGTGGTCTGTAAGTGGACCTGAAGATGCTTTTCATAGGGTTTTGCCAATTTTCCTGTTAAAAACAGAAGTAAGATGCAGAAAACCAAGGAGATTTTGCTTTTCTGACTGGAAGCTCCTCTCTTTCAGTCCTGGTATTGTTTTCCAGTTTAAATGTGCATATCTAGACCCTACACTGCCATCCCCCAGTTCAAATATGAATAAAATGGGGTGTTATTGTATTGGGGATTCTCCTTGTTTTTGGCACTTCCTGACAACATCAGAAATCCTCGTCATGATGTGAATATGACAGTGAGAAGGGATGCATTTTATTATTTATTTATATTTTATTGTGAAATTCTGTGAAAGCCAAGAAGCAATCAGGGCCAGTGATGATCCATATCTGCTAGAAAGCCTCTGAGTTTGGGTCTGTTTTCTTCTATTTAAAAAAGAGAAATATTAAAATAAACCCACCCAGCCCCACGCTACAGCAGAAGGATATGAGTCTATTAAAGCACATTATAGCGCAAAACACACTCACCGAGGTGAAATCCCTTCAGAGGAGCAATTTGAAGCACGTGGCCTCATCCCAGATAATATTTTCATGGCCTGTTCATGCCACAATACCCTTACCAAACCCTAACCTCACTCAGATTAAAACATCCTCCTCTTTTGTTATTAATGTGTGAGAAAAATGACTTTGTCGGGAGCTTTGCATTGGTGATCAGAAGTCTCAGCCGAGGGCAGAGCCCGTCCTCCATGTACCTTCTGTTCATATATAGAAATAGTCCTGCCGAGCTGAAAGAGAAACCTGGATAGAATCGATGTACTGGGATAAAAAGAACCAACAAAACCATTTTAGATTTTAACTTAAATCACAGAGCACCGTGGTGGGGGTAACAGAGCAGGAGATGTTCACTAAACCCAAACGACTCCACAAGAGCAAATCAGAGTAAACTCATTTTCCTGAGTTAAAGGTTCATTCTCAGGGCTGTTTGTACCTTCTAAAATGAAAGGACTCTTCCTTTTATCCAAACAGAAAATCTAAGTTGTAGATGAGCGACCCACTGAGGTTTTGACCCATTGAGCAAATGAGTAACACATTGAATATTTTCCTGGAGTGGCTTCAAAATCATGGCATTTGGGGTGAATCATGATTATATTGTTCAAATCACTGTGTTACAAATTTTGGCCATCCCCAGAAATCCTGTGTTTCCTGATACCCATCACTTTAAAACAGCTGAAATCCATCTTTAATTCCTGGGCTCACCTGGGCCTCTTTAAATGGAAGTTCCTTTATCCCAGGTCACTGCTGTAAGCAGTGGTGGTCTGGCTCTTGAAAGCAGAAAAGGTCAAATTATACTGGATTTTCAAAACATTAAAAGAAAAAAGGGGAGGACAGGACACCCAGCGTTTGGGAGGTTTGGGGTTTTTTGTAAAGTTAAAATACAGAAATTTGACAACAACCCTAAGTGGTCCTAAAGGAGCCACTAACACTACATAACAGGCTTAAATTTGCTATTTCTGCAGGGGAAAAGGGAGGAAAAAAGTAACTAAAAGATATCTTCGACAAGAGTTTCCATAAATGTGGTCTGTCTTTGTCATGAGAGGAAGAAAACCTCTGCTATGTTTGAAAATGAAACGCAATCAGCAGCAGGGTCCAAGCCTGCTGTAGCAGCAAGGGACTTGTTAAGTATGAGTTTGGGAACATGGGCAGCAAGAAGGAGCTCAAACACCTTCAGAGACATCGGTGGTGCTGGGGAAAGTTGCGGTGTATTGGATTTGTAAGGAACAGAAAACCTTTAATCAAAATGAAAAGATTTTGATCCTGTAGCGTTTGCTTAATTCTGCTGTATTTTGGTGAACCAGATCCTGCTCTGCTTTGTTGGAAGAGCTAAAGAAATTAAAATTGGGATATTTGAGGGTGAACACCAGCACCCTGTTCCTTTAAGTTCCTTTAAGCAGCCCCAGCTGTGTGTGCTCCTCCTGAGGGGCCATTGGCTGCTCTGATCATCCACACCTGCAGAAATGGGCATTTCTGGGCCCAGCTGGTTCATTCCCTGTTGTACTCCTCAGCAGGAAGGGTCTCCCTCTCCAACAAGCTCTTCTCTTGCTGTTATTGAAGTCTTTTATGGCTTGACCTACACTGGCGTGGAAAGCAATGCCCATACTTTTAATTTGGCCTGGAAACTTTATATATTTGAAATAGTTGGCTCTTTTGTCTGAGCGTTATCCAGCTCCCACAGTGATGCTTTTCTAGGTACTGGTTTCCTCGCTTCTTGTTTAAGTCTCCAGCTGCTCCATGTCTGCCTTCATCTGCTACGTGATTTCATATCTGCAATGAGATGCTGTTCCTTCACTCAGGTGAGTGCCCTGGGGGTTTTGGATATGTGTTCTTTTTCAGTTTTCAAGTTGGACCAGAAAAACCGCATTACAGAGTGTGTAGTGGTTCCCAGTTTAACCATCAGCATAGAACAGCCCTGAAACCTCACAAAAACACCCAGAACAGGACATGTGTAGTAGATATAGAAATGTATTTGTAAGTTGCTTGGGTTGTTGGGAAACTGCTCAAGGCAGAAAGGTGAATTTGAGCTGACCATGGGGTGCGTATCCACACAGAGCTTTGGTTTTGCCTCCCCTGCAAACAAAACACTAAAAATGAAGGAAGCTGTAATTTAAAACTAAGTTGAGGTGCGCTGGATCGCTAAAGGCTCAAGCTGGTTGTGTTTGGCTTTGCATGCTGATAAAATACCTATTGCTTAGCTTGAATAATGCTGATTTAAGAGTAGCTGGTTTACATCCTGAGCAGGATTGTATTTGGCTGAAAATGAGATGGATAGGAGGAGGAGGGAAAAAACCATGGTGATAATCTTATGGAGTTTTTTACTTTAGAAAAAATTAGTAATAGGTATTGAATAAATTCTGAAGAACATGGGCAATGTGAAAATACACAAAAGGCTGTTGATTGCAGGGTTTTATGGGTTTTGGTTTGGGGTTTTCTTTGCTTTTTGGCCTCTTAACAAGTCTGCACAATTTTGGGTTGATGTTTAGTGGGTCAGCAACAGTTAAAGTCATTCTGTCTCCCTTTCCAAAGTAGTTTATGGCTTTTCTTTTTTAAACTTAGTTCTTCCTGTTTTGATTTCTTCACCTGGGCTTCCTTTGGCAAATATTGCTTTCATCCGGCTCCTCTGGGAGCGCGTTTTGATATTGTGGTGATCATTGTTGGGAGAGCTGATCTGTAGCATAAATGAAGAGAAGTCAACGAAATGAAAACAAATGGTGGCGATGCTCCCCAGAGACTCCAAATTTACTTCTCTGGATTCAGAGCAAGATGCTTCGGGTTCGCTCCTGTGCGCAATTTAACTTGATTTCTCCTTCCCGCCGTCAATGAAATCTCTGTGTGTTGTATTTTTGCAGCAGTGGCTGTGACACCCCGAATTGTTGCATCTCCACGTGATTTCTGTGAATAACACATTTGGGCAGGTTTGCTGGTATCAGAGCGGTTTCCTGTCCGGTTTTTCATGGTTTTCTGCCGTTTACTTGTCTTGAGGTTGTTATATTTAATAATATTTACACATCGGGCAGGGAAATGGGGCAGCAACTGGAAATGCAGACAAAAATGCTTCCTCTCAGAAAGGGGACAGGGGGTTTTTGATGGAGGATTTTTGGCTTTTAAGGAGTTTGTGAAAAGTTACCTTGAGATAGTAAACAGGATACTTAGGTCTACCCATGACTGAATGCTTTATAGTTTGACAAAGTTGCTATAAATCGGACTTTTTTTCCTCAAGCATCCTATGCCAGAAGTGGGGGGAGACATTAATGCAAAACCCTGCAGTTTTGGCATGCATTAACCTGTTTTTTTCAAGATAGGTGGTGAAATATGTGGCTGTGTAAATGAAATAAGTGGCTGTATGAAGAAGTGTTGGGAGCCCAACTTCAGAGTGCCGGGACATGGCCACTGCAGTGGCCGCCTTGGCTCAATGTGTGTGACATTGAGAATATTATGTTTGCATTTTTCCAAGTATCCAACTCTCCTAATATCAGATAACCTTAAATTAACGTGTAGATTAGGGGGTTTGCTGAAGTTCCTACTGGCATTGGCAGAGTCAGGCTTAGCTTCAGTTTGGAAATCTGGAAAATACCAAAGAAAACAGGGATTTGGGTCTTCACTTCTTGGCTCCTTCCTGTTCTACATCCCTGCAGAAACATCCAATGCCTCCCCAAACTTTAGTCCTTTCTTGCTGATAATACTGGTTTTGATCTAATTTCTGGTCCAAATGCTAATTTAGACATGATAATTAGAGGTAGTTACCATGCAGATATAAGGTAAATTTAACTTTCTTGTTTCTTTTCAATGATTACCTTTGTTTTAACACAAACTTTGGTTTTGTTCTCCACTTCTCTTGGCCCTGTTGCGTTTCCTGCTGGTTCTCCCCATTAAAGACGTTTGGTGAGTGTATCAAAAGTGTTTGGGTTGGCTCATGCCTGATCCGTTGTATTTCACACCTGGGTGTTCAGCTTTGGGGAGAAAAATGAGGGATTATTTTATTTTATTTTTAAAACTATCAAGCAGCTGTCCCTCTCATCTTCACTGAAGGCCACAGCACTCCCCCTTTCCCTCTCTTTCTGTTCAAACAACTGAATAATTAGTCGGTATTTAGCTCTGATGATGACTTTCAATATACAAATCACAGTGCCTTCTGTAGTTGCTCTATTTTTGAGTTAGGTTCTGATAAAAAAGGTACAGCTTTTTTTGCTGATTTGGCCTTTTTTCATCTGAACACTCCCCCTAGACACAAAAAGCCTGTCCTTGTAAAACCTTGTTCTTGCTTGAGATTTTGGACATCTTTGCAATTGGATTGAGGAGTCTCCAGCTCTACTTCACTGGTGAGCTGCTGTGCTATGAGGGATAGTTAACATCTCTCTAAATCAATTTTCCCATATTTGCTTGTTGGCATCTCTTTTTCTTTAGCCATCATTGACTTTGATCCAGACCCCTTTGAGACTAACCAAAATGATTTGGTTTGGGGTTTTGTCCCATTTATTTTGCTAGCTCTTTCACACTATTCCCCATGTTTACCAAACCTAACCTCAACATAACGTCCTAAGACAACTTCAGGGGATGCTTCACCACCTTCCCCAACTTCGTGAGCATCCTCAGCTGCTGCTGGTGCTGAATGAAGCCCTAATGGCCCAAAGAGGACCTGAATGACCTAGTGAGAAAGGACAGATGGGTGTTGGGCAGCCTAGCAGTGGTCTGCAAAGCAAGCTGCAAGCTTTCCATTGCTGTTGTCTTTTTTTATGAAATATTTCCCCTTTTCCTGCTTTGAAGAGAAAAGCTTTTCCCTGGCATCACAGGAAAGCAGTGTTTCTGCCTGGAACAAGCACTGCATGAAAAAAACCAGAATATATTTAACTTTAAAGAACATTTTTAATAAAGACCTTCCGCATCTGAACAGGCTGTGATTGCAGGCGCGGTAGGCTGAGACTCTCAAGGCCCATGATTTGTTTGTATTGAGAACAATTTTCCAGAAGATGTGATAGTTTTCCTTCTAAAAGAATAAACTATTGATTTAATGATTCAAAGGTAGTCAACTGGAGGTTGATGTGTCTAACCCGCGTGGATCTTCTTACAAACCGCAGCAGTCTGTTGTTGTTTTGGAAACAAAAACCGCTGGTATTTTCTGAAGCATGATCAGAGCAGCTGTAATGTTACCGAGTGGGGGAAATTCTGCTTGGAGCAGGGTAGCAGCCTCTGCAGTCAGGCTTCCCATGGTTCAAGGCAATATCTTGGGATGTTTGGGGCAGGAAGACCATAAAATAGCAAAAACAGAGGCTTCAGAAGGACTCGAGCCGTGCCAATGGGCCGGTTTTGGTGGCGCAATATGTTCTTCTTTAATTCTTCATTTAATGCTTTATAATCCTAGGGGAGATTAAAGGTATTTAATTCCTCCTTAAGTTTTCTGTAAGTGGCCTAAGGAGAAATCCAGGCCTTAATTTAAACATTTTATTTACAGACTGCTGGAGAGCTCTGTCTTCTCTTCCCTTTCCTCACCACACACCTCATGGGGGGAACATCCTTGATTCAGGTCCTGCTAGGAAGCGGTCCAGCATGTGATGCCAATGTAAACCAGCAAGAAGTGGTGATGGGTGGTAACTGAGAGGAAGGCAGGAGAAGCAGCAAAGGAGAGGAAAAAACTTCCTGCAATATTAAACACAGTAAAACACCTCAGTAGTTACCTTGAATTGAGCCATGAGGACGGTTATTGCTGCAACACCAGGCTCCTGGTGGGACCCTGTCCCCTGAGAGATCCTTATGGTATTTAGTTCTTGCCAGTTATAAATTCCTCCCTTCTCTCTCTCGGATAAGCCACAGGTTTCAGGAGAGTTTGGCTTCATTACAGGTAAGATGAAATAATTTTCAGCCCTGAAATATCCTCCTCCTTGAAATATATCATCCCATGGTAACCCTCACCCTCTCTTCACACAGCCCTTCTCAGCCTGGCAACCTCCTTATGGTCTCCTGGCCTCGAAGCAGC
>NW_010164195.1:0-8628 GCF_000695765.1 Mesitornis unicolor
TTCTGTGTGATTCTGTGATTCTGTGAAAATACAGAGTGGGCAGTAATTAAAAAGTAATGAAAAAATATAAAAAGTCATGACAAGGTATAAAGACATGAGGTAAAGAAGTGGGGAGTTGTAAAGACAAGAACTCAGCAAAAACAATTGCCCCATCCTATGCAGCCATGGAGGTTCACGCTTCCCCTGAGTGGTAACTGTCTGGTGTGCAAAGACTCAGCGGGAAGCAGGCATTATAATGTTCTGCCTAGGAGCAGGTTAGACTTACCTATCTACTGTTTGTATCAGCCAATAAATAATTGCTGTATACTCATAAATTTAGTAAATTCCTGCTTGCAAGTCTCTGTGGATGGTAAAAGATGCCCAAATAAAAGTGACATAGTAGAGGAAGGGTACAGAAAATAAAAGTATGGTTTGATTAAAGAGTTATCTATCAGTTTGAATTTACTAATACTGCAGTTTTTAAAATAAGAAAATGAAGGTGGCCTTCAGATTTTGCAAAGGATAAACAACTTTGCTCTACTGGAAAATCAGTTCATGTTTTTAAGTCTGAATGTTGATAGAAAGCATTTTTCAAACAGTCTGTCTCATTTTGAAGCTGCTTGTGTGGCGACATCATGAGACAGTAGAGAAGAGCAAAGTGTTTCCCTCCAGGGCTAACACTATATGTGGATGTTATAGGAATGTCATTATCAAAAGCTTTGGTGTCACAGCAAGATCACCAGCAATCTACAAAGATTAACTAGACGGACTGGCAGGCTTAAGACCTTGTCTATAAGTCAGTTTGTATGGCATTCAGCTTCTAGTTCTCCTTTTCCTGAATACAGTGGTGCCAGAATGTCAACAATCCTCCAAAGACAAAAGCCAATTCTACGTCAGAGTCCCCCTGTTTAGTTCATAGATGCCATAAACTTACTTAAATGTTTATTAAAATTTTTCAAAATACATAAACCTGAGTCTGAAAGCTGTAGAGTTGGAGGGGGTCATGTACCAAATCACATTAATTCATGAGCTTTAATTGTAATGAATACATTGAAGTACAGAACAAAATATTTACAAGATGTCCTTTAATACAAGAGACTTTTAATAAAACCACCTATCTTTCACCTGTATGAAAAATGAATGCTAAGTATAAAAACATCCATGGTTTTGGATTTCAGCAAAGTTAAGAAAGCAAAACTACAGCTATATGTTGCAAATAAGTATGTGCATACAAGTCCCAGAATGTCTAACACATCCATTTAAATGAGCCACGTGCACAGGGACAATTTTGAGTTTTGCTCTGCAGGGGAGTCACAACACTCATTAAAATATAATAAGCTCCACAATGAATAGAACAAGTGCTCATTATAATGTAATGAGCAATAATTACCACACAATGGTCCTGTGGAGTAAACTCATTGCATTCCAAGAATGTTATACCTTTTCTTTCTTAAAAAAAAAACCAACCACAAATCAAGAGCTCCTTCTGTCTCAGTTAAGAACAAGGAAACATATAGGCATGTTGCAATTATATAGTATATTTGACCAAACACACTACCACAATGTAACAAAGTGCCAAAGTCACTTCATTAGCACAAGGCATTAATAACTTTAGGAAATCAGTCCTCATCTGACCTTATATAGTCTGAAACAGCTAAAGTTCATTCTCCTTCAAGTCACAATGCAAAGCTTATCTCTTCCTGCTGGCTTTGACTGAGAGGTATTTACAAACCTCCTAAACGGGTTTCTGTCCAGGAGACTTACTTTTCAAAGGTGTGTACAAAGGAACATCCCTCTGGTCATCTTTTCCATTCATCTGCCTTGTGGATAAAGAAAGATTATCAAAATAAAGGTGCCCTATTTCTCTTTCCCCAAATCCAACCTGTTTACTCCCCGACATTTTCACTACATTAGATCTCAAACTTGCCAAACCTTCATATAAAATGACATAGGTCTCTAATCTGGTAGAAAATAAACCCAAGGGAAAAAAAAGCAAACAAACAAAAAATACACCAAAAAACACCACAAAAGCAAGCAAACAAAGGAAAAAACAAGCCCTACAAAAAAAGCAACAACTTGTTGGCTGAGTTATCTTGCTTAAGTTCTCCATAAGCTCCTCTATGCTCTCAGGGGCTTACTTCTATAGTAATACACATCCACCTACTGACTCCTCTTTAAGAGGTCAAGAGGTCTCCTACATCATGTTATTCATTTACAGTATAAAACATGGGTGGTATTAGCATGATGCAGTTGAGCTGGATCTGAGAAACAGAAAGGCCCCTCCTCCAGGAAAATATTCATGTAACAGGATCACTTTCTCCAAACCCTCTAAACCTAGAGCATCCAATTTACAGCGCACAGGTTGTAAATTTATGCCCAACACATTTATGACCCAGCAGCAAGCTGGGGCCTGATCCACAGTAGTCTGCTGGCACTGGGGACCTGCTCCCTCTCTGTAATCTACACACAGCCTGCATGCCCATAATGCACCTGGTAAACACCTGGGAAGAGCTTGCTGCTGCTTGAAGGCACTTCTAGCAGCAGGTCACATCATCTGCTCTGGCACTGGTAACCACTTCCCACCGTGCTGCTGCCTGGGACGACCCTGGGGCAGCCACCGTGTTAATGCACTGCGAACCATATGCCTATGATAGCCGTCCTGAGAGTATACAGAATAACAAATAATTTCAGTTTATTTAAGAAGCACTAGGCCTTGTATGAATAAATTGTACTATGAATACTTTGCAGTCTTTACCTAACACTAAAAGAAGCTCAACTGGCTGGAAATGTTGAGCACCACTTGAAAATGTATGTTTGTTTGCAGATTGCCTTACCACTTACCAAAAACACTTAGAAGGGTTTCTAATACAAAGTTACGTTGGATTTCATAGCGTTTAGTTATGTATTCATTGAGAATGAATGACTGTGAGAACAAGTATTACATTTCTTCAGCTGCTTTCTGAGAAGTTTTAGACGGTTCAGAATTTAAACAAAACAGAAAATAACTCCAACTTAACATACAATGCTAAATTAACTGATTATTTTACACTTTCTGTCATGCAAATACAAAAATATTTAAGATCTCTCTAGGCTGAATAGGCAAGATAATAACTCTGAGCTCAAATTCCCTAATATAAATGCAAGAATTCATGCTTTAATGAACAGCAAATATATAACAAATTTTCTTCATCAGCAAAGTGTGTGGAAATTGCATGTAATAAATGATGTGTAGCTTTTTTTTTATGACTCCAGTAAGAAGGCTTGTTTTTTATTATAAAGAACAAAATGTAAAACATAAAAGAAATAGTGATTGAGGACTGTAATCCAGAAATAAATTAGTTTCCTTTTTATTTTTAAATATTGGCAGTTCCCATGGGCAGTTAATAGCTGTCATGCTACAGTGCTGCTCATGTGCCCTAGTTTTATTTCACCTCTCGTGAAAGCCAAGATTTTACACATAGAAGAGTCAGCAGTTCCCAGGTGCTAATACAATATATCAGTGTTAAAAATACCTTCTTACAGTCAAATGAAATCTTTCTCACTATTGAACAAACTCAAGGAGCTATCTCCCATTCAGCAACTACGTTTTCCTTCAAGGGAATGTGTTTTTGAACACATGCATAGGCACTGCAACCCCTTCAAAATTAATGACAACGCCTTTTCTGTCCTGCCACCATTATTAAAATTGTTACTAACTGTGGCTATAAGGGCTTAACTGCAAATAATTTGAAACAATACAGTGCATAATGAAGACACTGGAGCAGGTTGCCCAGAGAAGTTGTAGATGTCTCATCATCTGCTCAAGGTCAGATTGGATGGAGCTTTGAGCAACCTGATTTGGTGAAAGATGACCCTGTCCACAACAGGGGGGTTGGATTAGATGATCTTAAAAGGTCCCTTCCAACACAGACCGTTCTGTGATTCTATGAAACACCTGGAAACAGCAAAACAGGGAGTCAACCAAATACGGAGTTGGTTGTTTTCAACAGGAATACTGCACAAGTAGAAGACGTGATGGACAGAATTTAGACACCTGCATTTAGGCACGTACTTCAGTTCAAGCAACCTATGTTACCAGCAGGGAGAGGCAGATTTCTCCACAGAACAGTTCAAAACAATTCAAGTGTAGGACCCCACCACAGTGAACGAAGAACCTGAAGTTGGCTGATTTACAATGCCTGGTCCACTGCCTCCAGCTGATGGGGGAGAACCAGACAGAGACACAGCAGTCCCCAGTTCCACCTCCAGCAGATTAACCTAAGGAAAAGCATGTGCATTCTACCAACTCACTCCTCCTGTCTGCTAATTGTCGACAATGTGACTGACCCTTCAAATAAAGTATTTTCAAGGTGAAACCCACCACAGGTATTTTTATACAACACTTCATGAATAGCCCTTTAAAATTTGTCTGTATAAGCACTGGATAAAATAGATCAAAACCTAGGTAAGGTTGAGTGAGGATGGAAAAATATGTCCATGATCTGAAACTATTCCCCCTTGTAAGAATATTTGCTTAAATGAAGCAGTCAGTTTCATAAAGAGTCAAGTTTGTAACTGTAAAATAACTCTCTGCATTTGCTATGATAACAAACCCAGCCTTAAGTCTGCCCAGGTTTTATGTAATTCCACAAAAATACAGATGGCAATTGCCATCATGCGAAATCATGATTCCTACAGGCCTCAGGCATCTAACTGCATTTTCAGCATAAAAGAACTGCAGATGTGCAAACACTACCAAGCTGGTTATCAGTTACTTATAGAGCTGCATGACTATCTTGTTCTGGTTGTGCTCAATGCACAAAGAAATTATTAAAAAAAAAAAAGCAAACACAAAAAACAACCAAAAAACAACAAGGCAAACAAACCAACTAAAAAAACCTCCAGACAAACAAAAGAACAACTCCCTCCATCCCTCTAAAATCACAAAATGCAAAACTCCCTCTCCCCCACCAAAAAACAATCCCCAAATAGAACATTAGGCTTATGTACAGGACTTGGGGGATTTGAAGGAAGTGTAGTAACTGTAGCATGTGTAGCGTTACCTCACCCGCTTCAAACCCTCAATTGGTTTCATTTAAATTCCTGTTGATTCTCCATCTACATATTGAGACCAGTCCAAAAAAGTAATGGTACATTATTTAAAGCATCTCAGTGCTGGTAGGTTGTCTGATAAGGCCCATTTTTGGAGGAAAAGAAGTCTCATTCTGCCAGCCTTCCTTCTTCCTTATGGAAGACATAAATTTTTTTGGCTCTCAATTCAGGAGCTTCTTAAAAATTCTACTTCAGTTCTTGGATTGAATTTTCAAATTCCATGTAGCTTCATTTCTGGAAATGGAGAGCAAAATTGTGTTCATAATCAGAACTGATTTACACAATTATGGAGACACTAACACTTCAGTATTAGGCTTTGCAATATTTCTTTAAAACAACATGTCAGATATGATGTTACAGAGTGCTTTAGGGACTTGTCTAAGATTGCCCATCAAGTAAGCAGTGAAATTATAGCAGTTCACCCTGATTTATCACTGGACTATATTCTCTTTAAACTAAAACACTGCTGACTAAGGAAAATAAGTTTTCTACTATAATTAATGCTAGTGAGATTTATGTGCTGGATTATATAAACCTCTGTAAGCAATTTTGGGGGTTTCATATTATTTCCGCTTATGACCTTTGTATACGCATCTCCATCTTCTAGGAAAAGATGAAGAGCATCTCTTCTATGAATAGAATCTCTTTATATTGATTTTTTTTTTGCTATGTATTTCCTCCCCTTCCTGTCCTGTCAGTTGCCACCTTTATTTTGCATTGCTTACAAGGAAACTGTGCCCCAGTGTATCATGATGGCTGATTTAGCTTAGGTCCCTTTGCAGGACAGGTCTGCCAGAACTAACTAGATGTTACTGTCCGAGCAGGAGCTCAAGTTCATCTGCATGGAACAGATGACTCACTGGTATTTAGCTGGATTGATTCAATTTGATAACACTGATAATTTTCAGCACTACTTGTATTAACAGAAATGTAGTTCTTAACTACAGCAGGAGCTTCCAGATGTGGAACAGGATTTTTCATACTCTTCAAATTTCATTTATCAGCCTGAGATGTACATTGAAGTCTTCCATACAACCATGTTGAAAACTAATAACCCAATTCCTCACACTTTAAATGTGTTTTTCTAGTTGTTGGTAAATATTCAGTCCTTATTAAAACCAGTGAGTAAAGTTAAACCAAGTGCAAAGACAAAACTATTTAAAAAAAAAAATTGTAATCACTTTTAAATACAGATTGTTCCCTGAAGGGTATTACATTCTGTGGTTACTCACCACAGAATGCCAGTTGTTAGTGTACCTCTCTGGCATGCACACATGTGCTCATACACACTTATTTTGGATGTTGAAGACATTTATCCCCAGTTGTTTTATAACATTGCATATATTCACCAGAACTATTGCCACGAGCTAGCACAGCATGTACCAACAACTGGTTGAGTTAGAGTCTCTGCATTGCAGGACAGAACCACTAGACAACAGCAATTTTAATGCAGGTTGTAATGAATGCTGCTCTCAAATTCAGCTACCTGGGGAATTAAACTGGTTAAAGTATAAAAATTTCAGCTGGCATTTTGTCCTAATAGCAGGGCCGGCACTTCTGTCCTGGTGAAGCCTTATAGGATCCTCAGCACCTACGTGTGGAAGGAATTTAGTTTTGAATCTCATATGTAAATGGTTCAGTCAGCAACACAGTGCCCCCTAAGCCATGCTCATGGACTGGATTTGCTCCCATTTAACAGAAAGTGCTCTGACACACTATTTCTCCTGTCATTCTTTAGCAGGAGCAGGTAACAGTAAATGGGTTGGTTTGTTGTGTTGTTTTTGGGTTTCTTTTCTTCTGTTTGCTTGTCTGTTTTTCTAAGTAGAAACGAAACAAAGTAATCTGAGTTCTTAAGTAAGATGATTAGTAATTTTAACAAAAGAAAACTACTCTATTGTTTCCATAGATCCACATTAAAAAAAAGTCACACCTTAATTTACATGATGTAAATATAATGCACTATATCTTCTTCAGAAAAGTCTGAAATGAAATATTCTGTAAAAGGCAGTGGAGTAGCTTAGGGAAGCCTTTGGCTTATTTCTTTAAATCAGTCTTCTTACCTTTAGAGGTCGGCAAAATGCCAGACATATGCCAAACTTTTAAATGAATTTAATATTTCCCCTGAAGATAAACATTTAGTATCATTCAGGAGAAGGACAATTATTGCAGAAACTGTATATGACTGACTGCAGCACAGAAGTAAAGCTTGGGAAATGTAGGAGCTATTCTTAGTGTCTTGGAATGAAAAATAAAATCTGTACCTTGAATGGAGGCAGTGATTTTATCACCTGTGCTAACTGAAGTAATAATTTTTGCCGGTGTTTTTCATCGCATTTCTTTTGATCACAAAAAACTAATGGGGCATTGATGCTCATGAAATTGGATTTATTCCAAACCCTAATCTGAATTATGAACTACATTAAAATATAAGAAATGTTCCTACCTCTTTACAGAGACACACTCAGAGAAGTACATGCAGAGGTGTACATTTGCCACATTTCATTGGCTTCTGTACCCTGTCCTCCTTGTATCTTATCACTAATGTACACAAACCAGAATCTCTCCTGCACGGCACACAGAGACATACACATACACAGAGGTTTAGGACTACCCTGTTTTCAAAGATACACGTTAGTGAAGTCATCCTGAGGAACTCCTCACTTGCAAAAACACTCAGTTCCAGACCACTGGCAGTGCAATTGGTGAAAATGTGGTGTGAACTAAAGGCACATAGCAGATTTTGTTCGGTAAGAAGGATGCTATGGGGGTGGACTAGGAGGAAAGGAAGAGAGGCTTCATTTCTGGCTGTGCATTATTTACAGTGCCCTTTACACAAAGTAAAGTTGGGTTACTGCTTAATCTCTAACAAGCAGCCAAAGGTAAATCTGCAAGAGGTCTTTTTTTTTCTGCCATTTCAATTCTCAGTTATCACATAATATTACAGACATGGAGGAAAAAAAACCCAAACAAACAAACAAAAAAAACCAACCCTGAAAATGCTATTCAAATATCAAGCTTAACGCTCTTCACATACAGTTTCACATGGCGTGACTTCTGTATATAAAGGCTCACGTATGTGAGTTGAGCTAAAGAATCTGCCTGCCATCACCATTAAAAAGCATCTGCACATTATGCCCGTAAGTTAAGCAGCAGAACTGTAGGTACCACGAACACGGCAGCAACACACAAACACACACACAGAGAGCACTGCTACCTTTCTATGTCTGTATTTTTTGGGTCCCTTTGTAATTGCCCCGGATAAGCAAACGCGATGCTACACCACCACAAGGGTAAGACTTACGTACCAGCGGTAACTTTAAGACAGACAAATCACAGGTTGTGGACCCACGGCAATAGCATTATTGCACAAAATATTTTGCGCTGCTTTAGAAGGCAGTGTTAGCAGCACCACTGTCCAGAAATATCCATGTTGCCACATATTAAAGTGTCATTTTATTTAAGCCTTACCTTGGCTGACTTGCCCTAACTGGTGACAAGGCACTTTAATTTATAAGAAGCAAAGGGGGACTTTTCGCAGTGCTGGCGGCACAGCTGCTC
>NW_010164196.1:0-695 GCF_000695765.1 Mesitornis unicolor
GAGCTCACTTTTAAAGCGGGCCGTGACAGGGTATTAAGACAAATTTAAGAGGAAAGCAAACATAGTATGAAAATTTTTAGTTTGTGGATTGCCAAATTTTGTATTGCTATACAATCTGTTGTGTCATGGGGACTGTTGTCTATTTGTTTATATTTACCTGCCTTACTACAAATTTTTTGAATAAACAAGTGCTCAGATAATGCAGTGTGTACTTTGAGGCACCTGAGCAGAGAAGGAGAAGACTGAACTCCATGGGCTGGTGCAAGAAGGAATGGCAGATGGAGATAAGGAGCTCTCCAGACTACACAAAGTGCGTTCTTTGGAAAGTAAATGCAATCTCACGGTGCTGCATATTGAATAAAAGATGGATCTAAATGCACGGTAACCCAGCTCTCGCACAGAATAGGAGAATATTAGGAGTTGGAAGGGACCTTGAAAGATCATCTAGTCCAATCCCCCTGCCAGAGCAGGATCACCTAGACTAGATCACACAGGAACACGTCCAGGCGGGTTTTGAATGTCTCCAGAGAAGGAGACTCCACAACCTCTCTGGGCAGACTGGTCCAGTGCTCTGTCACCCTCACAGTGAAAAAGTTTTTCCTCATGTTCACATGGAACCTCCTATGCTCCAGTTTGCTCCCATTGCCCCTTGTGCTACCATTTCACAACAGAGAGAAGAGCCTGGCTCCTTCCTC
>NW_010164197.1:0-449 GCF_000695765.1 Mesitornis unicolor
CAGCTTATACATATATATATATATATAAAAAATACTGTGCAGCTTTTATACAGTATGTGCAGTTCTCATATACGGTACAGCTCTAGCAGATACAGCTTATATATCTATAGATAAATATATATATACACTGTGCAGCTCTTATACAGTAGGTACAGCTCATATATGTGTTGTGCAGCTCTTATACAATACGTACAGCTCTTAGTATTTCTCCTGTAGCAGGCAGTTCAGTTGTATAGTGTGCAACCTCTATAGTGTGCAGCTCCCAGCATCTAGTGCTCTTATATAGTGTGCAGCTCGCTTCACAGAATCAGAGAACATTAGGGATTGGAAGGGACCTCAAAAGATCATCCAGTCCAATCCCAATCTAGCTCCATCCTCGTGACACTCACCCTTTAAATATTTATAAACATGAATGAGGTCTCCCCTCAGTCTCCTCTTCTGCAAACTAA
>NW_010164197.1:644-1286 GCF_000695765.1 Mesitornis unicolor
ACTGAGGGGCCCAGAACTGGACACAATATTCCAGATGCGGTCTCACCAGGGCAGAGTAGAGGGGGAGGAGAACCTCTCTCGACCTACAACCACCCCCCTCCTGATACACCCCAGGATATATAGTATGTAGTTTGCTTATATATTGTGCATACTCATAGATAGTGTGCAGCTCCATATGTGTACATATATACACACACCTTCTATAGTGTGGACATAGGGGGTGTATATATATATATATACACACACATATAAAATCTTATATAGGGTGCAGCTCTCATATAGTGTATAGCTCTACAGCATGCAGTTCTCTCTATATAATGTGCAGCTTATATAGGGTGCAGTTCCCTTCTATCATATACAGTCCTGTAGTGTTCAGCTCTATATGTTGTTCAGCTCTCTTATATAGTGTGTAATGCAGTTCTATAATGTGCAGCGCTCCTTAGAGCCTGTATTCTCTTACAGTGTGCTGTTCTCTTCTACAGCATGGGGTTTCTATGTATATACTCTATGGCATGGGCCTTGGACACTTCTCCTGTTCCTCTATAGAAAAGAGCCCGATGCGTTGGTGTTTGAGGGATTTTCTCCCATTTAGGTCACCACCTGCATCTTATAGAAAATAATGTAGGGGTGGTGAATAATAAT
>NW_010164198.1:0-1230 GCF_000695765.1 Mesitornis unicolor
ATAAACATTAATGAGGTCACCCCTCAGGCTCTCTAAGCCGCTCCTCATAAGGGAGATCTTTCACTCCCTCCATCATCTTTGTGGCTCTGCACTGGTCTCTTTCAAGCAATTCCTGTCTTTCTTCAACTGAGGGGCCAAGAATTGAACACAATATTCCAGATGTGGTCTCACCAGGGCAGAGTAGAGGGGAAAGGAGAACCTCTCTCAATCTACAACCACACCCCTTCTGATACACCCCAGGATGCCTTTGACCTTCTTGGCCGCAAGGGCACGTTGCTGGCTCATGGTCATCCTGTTTTCCACCAGGACCCCCATGTCCCTTTCTGCTGTTCTACTCCCCAACAGGTCAGTCCCCAACCTAGACTGGTACATGGGGTTGTTCTTCCCTAGATGCAAGACCTTACACTTGCCCTTGTTGAATTTCATTAAATTTTTATCCTCCCAACTCTCCAGTCTGTCTGGGTCTCCTGATATCCAATCAAACCCTGCCCTGGCGCAACTTGAATCCATTTCCTCTCTTCCTATTGCTTGCACTTTTTCAGAAAAAAATAGCAATTCCCCTTGCTACCCTCTCCTTTTAGACAGCTGTAGCAGGCAGTAAGGTGTCACTTCAGCCTCCTCCAGTCTGAACACTCTCAGTTCCCTCAGCCTCTTCCCATCATTCATGTGGTCCAGAATCCTCTCCATCTTCATTGCCCTTCTCTAGCCACGCTCCAGCCCCTCAATGTTCTTTCTGGGAGTGTGATGCCAAAAACTGAACACATAATGTGAGGCTGGGCGTTCTCAGTGCCAAGTAGAGGGGAAGGATCCCTTCCCTGGCCCTGTTGGTCACAGTCCTCTTGGTATAAGCCAGGTGGCCTTCTTGGCCACCTATGCACACTGCTGGCTCAAGTTCAGTCACTGTTGACCAACACCCCCAGGTCCCCCTCTGCCTCACCCCAGACCAGCATCACTGCACTCACAGTTCACGGCCACCCCTCTTTCAGGCAAGGCCTTGGTGGCATGAGTGGAAAGAAATTGGGCATGCTGGGACATGACTTAGTGCAGAGTAGAGACTTCCCCAGGCAGGGTACAGCTGGTTCCAGCTGGTTTGGGCCAGTTCTATCCAGTCCCAGATGGTCATGGGCTTGAGCATGTCCATAGGAACCACCAGGGCTTGGTGATGTCATGCCAAGAGGCCATAGTGGTAGGGATCACCGGGTTGACCATGGGGTTGTTTAAGGGGTGAGA
>NW_010164198.1:1392-1614 GCF_000695765.1 Mesitornis unicolor
GGCTCCAGAGGAGGGATGGGGCAGGAGGGAGAGGCCGGTGGTGGGACAGGGCCGCATGGAGCTGCCTTGGTGCCAGGGCAGGGTTTGCCGGCACTGTAGGGGCCACTGGGGCCATGCCACCCCATGCGTCCTCCTCCTTCTGTCCAAGCCAGACCTCATACATCCTGCCATCCCCTGATGAGAGGCTGCCACTGCAGCCATGCCAGCAGAGCTCCCCGGCCC
>NW_010164199.1:0-1610 GCF_000695765.1 Mesitornis unicolor
CATTCTGTGATTCTGTGTGATTCTGTAATAGAATACTACTATGAATAAATTCTAAGCTTGCCAGATTTTGCCTACCAATTCTAAAAGCCTGGGGGAGTTTTGGAAACAATTCAGTGGGATAGTTAGTTAACATTATCTATTTTAAATGGAACATTTCTTGAAATTATCCAGTGAATTTAGTGGGGTCATATCTGCTTTGTAGAGTTAAGAAGCTGTACTCCTGCACTGTCACTTTTATCCAAAAGCAACTTAATATAATTCAGAGGTGGGTCACTTGCCAGCTTCTGTTATAGTAAAATACAATCAAGCCTTTGAACAACCAATTTCCCTGTTACCAAAAAAAGCTTCATATTTTATACCACTTATTTTCAGGTCAACATGCTTTAATAGTTACTAGTCAAAAAGTCACCTCTGAAAAGTAAGTGAAGGGCAAATGCAAAGTAAGATTCAAGTGCATCAGTTTAAATCAATGACCAAAAAACATGACTTAAAAAATGCATTAGGTTTATAGTCCAAAATAGAAACTAAACTAAAATTTTAATCTCAGTATCAGCTGATGACTAATGGTAACACTTAATGACAGTGCCAGATTTCTTTCACACATACTGGTTTCATAGCAGCGTTATAAATAATTCAAGCGAGGTGAGGTAAAGCATACCTAATGGAGTACCTTTGCTCTGTTTGCTATCCAATCAGCTCAGACCACAACCCCAGTGAAGGCTGGCCATAACTACAGCTCAAAGCCAACCTCCTCCCCAGTGGCGCTGCTAGGGAGGTCCCTGAAGCATCCTTCCTGCTCTGCGTGCCTGCATTGCAGATTTCTGACTAAAAATTTATATTCCCCTAGTTGTTTTAAGGAAAATAATTATATCACAGTTACTGTGTTGGTCATAATACTGCACATTTATGTGTGACACAAATCCCACCTATGGCCAAGAAGTCATGAGAACATACCAAGTAAAAAACAATTTTTAGGGAAAAAAAAGATTTTTTTGTATCTACTTGGAGCTAAAATGGATTTGCTGCCTTTAATACTATATATACACACATACTCCTTGATATAGGTATATAGATTTGACCTGCTCTCCTTTGTGAAAACCCACAGAAACCAGACCATTAATCAGATCTAGACTTGTTTGATTGCCTCCAAGCTTGAATACTGTAAACCCTGTACAGTAAAATCTTGACCTATCTGGTTACATGGTGGTGTTCCCCAGGGCTCAGTGCTGGGTCCAGTCCTGTTCAATCTCTTCAGAAATGACCTTGATGAGGGGATTGAATGTACCCTCAGCAAGTTGGCAGATGACACCAAGCTGGGGGGAAGTGTTGATCTGCAAGAAGGCAGGGAAGCCCTCCAAAGAGATTTGGACAGGCTGAACCGATGGGCTGAGACCGATGGGATGAGGTTTAATATGGCCAAATGCCGGGTCCTGCACTTGGGAAACAACAACCCGGTGCAGCGCTACAGGCTTGGAGAGGAGTGGCTGGAAAGCTGCTTGGAGGAGAAGGACCTGGGGGTGTTGGTTGACAGTCGGCTTAACATGAGCCAGCACTGTGCCCACGTGGCCAGTGGCTTTTCTAGCCAATGGCATCTTGGCCTGTATTAAAAA
>NW_010164200.1:0-18646 GCF_000695765.1 Mesitornis unicolor
TAGCGCTGCACCGGGTTGTTGTTTCCCAAACCCTGCAAACTTGTAGAAACATCTATTTAGATACTCAAACATAGCTATATCTGTCTGTTTCTCAATATCCATATATAAAAAAATATATTTGTTATTTATAAGGTATTTTTGGATGAAATACAATACTGTTTGAAACCAAGCTCCATAGTTAGGGTAATGTGGAATATATTAAACATCGATATTCACTGTCTTTGCCAAAAATCACACTCTGAAGCAGGTGTTTTAGCTATAGGGTTATGATATTTTTCATCAAAATCATGTTTTATAGGCACAAGTTACTGTATTTCTTGAAATCATGCTTCAGAACTTCAAAATTTCCCACATTCTGTGGGTAAAAAATTCTAATACCCATTTTGTGGTCCAGGGAACTAGTCTCAGGAAGAATAGGGAGCAGATTCATTAATCAAAGTCATACCAAATAAACTTGTGAAAAAGACTTGTGAAGATCAGTTTTCAGCTTTCAACCAAGATCCCATACTTCTCCTGACATGAATATTCCACTTATTCCTTTAAAGTATGATTGAAAAGAAGCATTAAGATAATCACTGATATAAAGAGTCAGAAAATATTTGGATTTGCTTTGTATACAGAGATAGTGGATAATTTTTTTCTGATGCAACAGAAAGGAGAAATTGGAACTCTATGTATTAAAAGGACATAATGTTATATATAAAAATATAAAGGTATTGTCAAGTAAATATTAAGCCTTAACTGCAGAAGCAGCTTGTGCAGTTCTTCAATATTGTAATTGCCAGCTTTATTTTCTTATGCCTGAGCAAAAGACTGCATCTTTGGGAAATTTACAATTTGCACTATTTATTGAGACAGTTCCAATTCCCTTTTTATTTGTTTTCCAAAAGTACCTATTTTTTACCTCTGCTGACCAGTGCAAAATCAGGCCCACTAATGTTTATAAAATACCACATTATTGTTAGATATCGAATCCAAATGCAAGCACTGCAGCTTCTAACAGATAGGAGCTTGATGGAATCTGTCTGGAGATTTGCAGGTGTCCAGATTGTCCCGGCACTTACTCTGGTAATAGCCCCTGACACAGAAGACAGAAAGAGCTCAGCATTTTTTAAAACTTTTCGAAGCTTTGACATTTTAATAAGAATGTAAAAATACCTGTCTTGCCTCTATTTTTCAGGCTTATTATGTGCTTGATAATTATAAACCTAGAGGAAATCCAGGCAGTTACCTATTAACACTTCAGGCAGTGATCTGTTGCATAGATTGAACAACAGAGGGGGGGCAGCGTGGATTCAATTTTTTTTAACAGCTACTTGATCTAATGTTTTATCTAGTGCATTAATAGGACACTAAATGACTAAGAAGGCTGAAGTTACTCTGGCAAACACAAAGAATTGGTCCTTCATAGTACTTCAGCAATGTAATCAACTACCTCGTACCTCTTGCTCTGACATAAAACTTTTTGTCAGTAAATCTCAAAATGCTTCATTAAGGAAGCAAATGTTAGTATTTCTGTGCTGCACAAACACCTATAAA
Source organism: Mesitornis unicolor (assembly GCF_000695765.1). Classification (NCBI taxonomy): domain Eukaryota; kingdom Metazoa; phylum Chordata; class Aves; order Mesitornithiformes; family Mesitornithidae; genus Mesitornis; species Mesitornis unicolor. Next base: position 1,540 of record NW_010164200.1, read on the forward strand.
AATCAGTTAAAAAACTGGTGGATTAGTGGCAGGTCTGGATGTTCAACCAAGATCCCTCAAACTGTAGAGCAGCATTCTATCTGTTGCTAATGCTACTTCCAGAATACACTAGCAATCTCAGGCAGTAAAGCCAAGTCCAATACAGACAGACGTACTTCTGCACCTACCAAGCCCTGTGCACCTTCCAAGTCCATCGCAGCTGTGGGTAATGTCCAGCAGGTAGAGGGGTGGAGGAAGCAGTGCCTGGCCTTCAGCATGAGGTGAGCCAATCCAGCTTCATCATTTGCTGGCCCTGTCTGGAGTACCAGTGGTGACTGGAGCTCCACTGTTGTTGACAGGGAGGTAAAGGGAAAGATTTCCTTCCTGCAGATTTCTTTCCTTCCACTAAGCTCAATTACTGCAGCATGGTGTGAAGAAGGAGGGGTGAATTTCTCACTCATTGCTTAGCTGAAAGCAATTGCTCTTCTGACTATGTAAAAAAATAATTTTTCTTCTTACTTAAAGATTCATAACCCTAAGAGGAAGTTGCTGTGCATGCGCTTTTCTGCTCTCTGTAAACAGCACACAACAGGCTTCTGTGCAAAACAAGACTTGAGATTCAGTCAAAGTCAGTAAGGTATATACTGCACCTTAATTTTTTTCTTTAACAGATACATTATTCTATTAGATGTAAATAGTGCCAGGGCAATTCACCCCCTTCTGGCTTTTCTATCTATCTGTGAGCATCTTTGAGAAGTGGGATTAGAGAGAGACCTGCAGGCATATTAATAAATAAACTTCACATGCTGTTAGATATTAAGTAAACACACTGCTAAATATTTCTCTAGGGGGTTGTGATCTCATAACCCATGGACTTCTAATTTAGTTACCTGTGACATGCAGTTCTTAGCCCCAGGGTTCCACAATGAATTAATTCTAAAATGCTTTATAAAGTTTAACATACTAAGATAAAAATAAAATAATGAAACATATGTTCTTAAAAAAATTTGGCTCACTTCGCTTCATAGATAACATGAAAAATTACTACTATTTAAAAAGAAATTATGACTGGGGATCCTCAGTCAGAGGGACACACAGGATCCTCATATAAGTTAAGAGGCTAGAACCCTTTCTGGAGTAAGGATCAGCCTCTATATCAGGTAAGCTTCCTCTTCAAGCAACACCATGTTCTCTGTTTTTACCACAAAAAGAGTTTCAGTTTAGGAAAACATGTGTTAGAACATGTTTATACGCGAATACATGGACAAAGTCCTTTCACTATGTGTTTGTCCATTTATTCCTCACTCTAGATGATGAAAATTTACCACTGAGAAACAGTTTATGAAAATGTGCTTGTAGAGCCTTTGAAGGTGTCTTTTTTCCTCTTCTTAATTGAATTTTGATTTTGCAAGAGATGTGTCTGCTTGATATTAAACAGACAGGCCGGACCAGATATTATCCAGACTACAACTTCCCATAGTGGGCAATGATCAGGAACTTCCACAATTTCAGATATTTCTTGAACATGACAAGAGACTGTGTGGAATCACAGGAAATGCTATTCATCTAAACTACCAGTGAAAATGAACATGAGACATCCAACACATGAACTATTACTGAACCATGACAGTGCTGGTAACTCCCAATTTTCTGGGTTTGGTTAGCTTTTCCACCCAAAGAATTTTTCTGAAAAGTGGTTAGATAGTAATAATTTCCCTGTTCTGATCAATATTGCTTCATAGTTTCCATATTCCTTTTCTCAGTCTCAGTCTCAAGTTGTTTCCTTCTCTAACAGAGCAGAAAAGGATTGTAAATACTCTTTACATTAAAAGCAATACAAATATGGGGAAAAAAACCCAAAAGCATATGCATTTGCTTCAGTTTTCAGTTAAGATAATGACTGGGCAGTTAACTGCAGAATGCTTAGAAATAAAGTTCTTTAGTCAGAGAGAACGGATATAGTGAGCCCATTGTCTCCATATAACAAAAAGAAGGATCATTGATATCTATGCCTGAAGCAAAACAGGAATATCACAATTATAGATCTAGAAGTAACAATCTTTAACAATGTTTTTCATTCAGGGAAAAAGCCTGTATAACTACAGAGCTACAGGCTACAAAGTCAGCATGAGAAAACCAGTGTTGAAAAAGTTATAAAACAGGACACTTGATCAGAGACCATAGTTTTTACCTCCTCAAAATGGATTTTTAAATTGGTCTCAAGCTAAATCTGAGCTAAAAGTCATCAAACCAAATAAGTATTCATCTTCATTTGCAAAAAAATACTGAAAACAAATTCAGTATTTGTCTCAAAGTATTTGATTTTTATATATTTCATAATGTAATTGAAGAAAGTGAGAAATTTTTCATTGTGAGTATTTTATTTACTTTTGCTCCCTTTTTTATGTTGGAAGTTGGTCAATGCCCCATATCCCATGAATAATGATTGCTTTGATTTGAAAGACACTTTTATAAGGAAAACCTTCAATACAAGTGTTTGGACCACCTTTTGGAATGTGAACACTGTAATACAGCCTGCATAGGTTTTTCTAACAGAACTTAAGGGATGCTCAGTGTTACAAACAGTATGTGCACTAAATATTGTCATTTTATATTTTTTATTCCACTTTGATAAGACAAAGTAACTATTATCACAGTTTTTCAGATTTAAAGCTGAGAAAACAGACTTTAATTGAGATGGCCAACATCACACAGGACAGTCCAGGAATAGAAGCCAGATGGTGTGATCAGCCCAGTGAATTAACCAAAAGGCTTGCTTGCTCCTAGAGGGGACATACAGCTATCTCAAGATAATAGACCTCTCAATATCACATGGATTAAAATTTGGCTGTTTGTGAAGAAATGTTTGTTTTAAATTTCAGGATTGAGAAAGTAAGAGACTCCAAACACTTGACATACATTGTATTCAGCTCTGAACGCAAAAAAAGGTAAGTAAATAAAAAAAAATCCTATTCCACAAATGTAACCAAGCTTTCTTGTGAAAAGTAAAGCCTACCTAGAGTTCCAATCATCACCTAGCTTTGCTTCTGAATTTCCTGTTTCTCAAGATGGACGGACTTCCCAAGATGGGAGAATCATGTCATGTATGTCAGTAGTGTATTATTTCCTACCTCAGCCTCAAAATAAAAGTTAAAAATTTCCTTGGAAAAAAAAAATAGATGAAATATAAATGTATACATGACAGAATCAATTTTTCTTTTAGCTAAAGGGCATAATATACAGCAGTGTGTCTCCTGCTGCTGAAGGAAAATTATTGGAACATCATTCTATTGCCTTATGAATGGTGACTATCACAGAGCTTAAAGAAAGGAATAGTTACTAGGGAGAGAGGGAGAGGACAGAAAAATATTTAATTGTTTGACTTACCCCTGTACTTTTCTACACATGAAATGTAATGTCTAAAAAAGTACAAGTAATCCATGCAGACTCATACATCCTTGGTTTCAGCAAGAAAACGAAGCTGTGCTTATGGAGAATTTGGCTGCAAAAGATTTTCTCTTTCTCCTGGTAAACTAACTAAACTTCAACTTTGAAAAATAGGCAGAGGAGACTCCATGTTTATCTCATCTCAGTGAGGTGCAGCCTAAATGTTCCTGAGCCCTGGAAAGACAGCCTGGGAACTGGGAGTCAAAAAGTAACTTCTTTTTCACCATATACCTCATTTGCAAGGGCTGCCTATGACAACACCTGGGAAACACTCACGGTTCCCAGGGTTGTGCAAGAGTAACCAGACTGCAGCCAAATATACAGTTTTATTGATGCCACAGAGGCACACACTCCTATTTCACTCTGCCTCTGTATAAGCTCTGCGGGGCTGATAAGAGCAGAAAAGGACTGAAGACTGTTTTTTACTGTGTAGCTGCTGTGTGTCTCTGCACACACATAGGAAGGAAACGTTTTGAGCTGGATGTTGCTTTAACACAGTCACCTTCCAGAGAATGATTGTGCTTCAAGACTTCGAGGACAACACCAGGACAAAGACAGAGAAGAAAAATAAAAATGCCTGTTTTACCAGCAGCTTTAAATATACTGTATTAATTAAACAAATTGCTACAGTTCCAATTGGCACTATGTTGTGATCATTGTAGAAACTTATAAGCTTTTCTGTATTGGGCACTATTTCCCTCTGGGAAGGGTCACCATGCCATTTTGTGCATATTAATGTAAAGCATACTATATTTGTTTCAGTACCTTTATGACTAGTTTACAAGACTTATTAATCTCTAGAATTTGAAGACGACAGCAGGACATGTCCATATTAGAAAGTGTCCGGACAATGAAACATAATAAGTAGTATCTAGACACTTAAGCTTGTAAGCAAAAGGGTGTTCTCAAGTTGTCTGAAAATTAAACTACATGCATAAGAGCATAGCATTAATTAACAGCAGAGTTTGCAGAGCAGCCTAAATTGGACATAAACTATGTAATGTGGAAAAAAACTTCAACTTTTCTAGGCGTAGAAAATTGGGCAGACGGTTAGCAGCTTACTGTGTAGCAGAAGACACCTCTTAGATTTAGAGGTCTCAACCAGGTGGAGGCTGTTGCTAAAGTAATGGCTGACAGTGTATTCTACATCATAGTTATTTAAACACTGCATCATCAGCCCTAACCACCACCCCAACACGAGTTAGAGGCATAAACCTACCTTCTGTGTAAAGAATATAAAGGAGAATACGTGTAAAAGTAGAACAGATCTCTAATTCAAGCATTTCTTTTGTTTCCTATAATACAGAATGAAGAAAGAGACATTATATTAATAAATGTGTTTATTCTGGTTTTATTATCAAACAGCTTGAGAACAGCTTTGCTCCCTCAATGGGGGGAAGTGGAAATGAAGGTGTTAATCCCTTCTCCCAGGTATCCATCGACAGGACATGTGGGAATGGTTCAAAGCTGTGCCAGAAGAGGTTTAGAATTGACGTGAGGAAACATTTCTTTACTGAGAGGGTGCTCAACACTGGAACAGGCTTCCTAGAGATGGAGTCGATGCCCCAAGCCTGTTAGTGTTTAAAAGGCATGCCCTTAATAATTTGCTTCAACTTTTGGTCAGCCCTGAATTGATGAAGTGGTTGGACTAAATTATCATTGTAGGTCTCTTCCAACTGAAATATTCTGTTCTATTTTAATAAGTGCTCTAATTCCTTTCCACATGATGTTCTGATCGGTTTGAATACTAACTCGACTGAAGAAGTGTTAGTTAGAAGGGGAAGAGGGAAAATGTCAGAAAAAATAATTAAGAGGAAAACTATCAATCGTGCATTCTTTTTTTGTCACAGTTTCCAATCCTTTCCAGTACACAATGCAAGTAAACTAACATTTCAGCTGAATATAGTAGAAATTTTATGTGGACTTAGAACACACTCTGTTCTTCCATCATTCAGTTTAAACTGAAGAAGAAATTCAAACATTGGCAGTCTGTTTTAAAGAGAATTTGACCTTGGCACTTTGCAGTAGACCCCCATTCCTAAAAGACATTAAATAAAAAACAAACAACAAAACAAAAACCATCAAAATAAAAAACCAACCTTGTCCTAATGAAGTTCAAAGTCAAATTAAACTTCATACTTTCTGGTAATCTATATCATGCAGGTCTACTAATTGCCCCTTTTTAGTATTATGTTTCTTTCAGAGTTTTACCAGAGACAATTCATAAGAAGTAGCATGTAATGAATCTCCAAAGCTGTACTTTCTTGACTTATTGCATTAGAAGGACTTCTCATCTGATTGGGATTTTTGAGAGAATCATAGAATTCATTAAAGCAATTTACTGTATAATGGTAGACGGCTAAGATAGATCCCTACTAATGAGATGAACATTAATTAAATAAATTGTAGAATAGAAATGAACTGTTTAGCTGAGCTAAAAAGCCTGGCAAACAAGCCTCACACTCTACAAGTCTGAATTTCGTTCATCGAGAAGCAAACCTGTTAATTTTTATGGGAAGTCATGCAGCCAGCAGGTCTGGCAATGATAACCAACCTAAATCCATAAAAGCCAGCCACACACTTTCCCAAATGAAAGTGCAAATTTTGTTGTTGTTGTTGAATTATATATTAAAAATGAACCTCAGCAGGTAATCATCTGCGGTATCAGCAAAGATCCCAGATTTAATGACCCAAATAACAAGTAACTGCAATATAAAGAAAGCAAAGAAAAGACTAGTATTCAACTTTCAAAACACAGCTTAGTTTTATATTATTGTTTTCTCTTTCCGATATCTATTATCTATCTCCTAAGCATCAATCATTCATTTAGTATTATACAAAACAAAAGAGAGACTGATTAAACGATTAATTACCTAGTATACCTAGTATCTCATTTAAGTTTTACAAGATGCCTTCAGAGACCCCAAGGATGGTGTTAATTTCCAGCTGTCTCCATCTTTATTTTTTATTTACTTCAGTCCACTTTTGAGATGACAGCTTGGACAAAAATTCAAACTTTTTGTTCTATAAGGCACATTTTACACTACACACTTGAAGGTGAAAAGAGCATACATCTGTTAGAATGGGATTATAGGTTTTTCCATAGATAGGCACCAGTATAAGTTTAAAAAAAAACCCAAACAAAAAAAAACAAAAAACACACATACAATCCAATGAGAGATGGATTTAAATCAGACAACAAGTTGGTATTAAGGATAATATAGGATAATAATTAAGAGATAAAGGAAGAACAGGATAGTCAAAACCTTACGGTAAGGCTAAGTGCTATAACATGTGAATTGTAACATGTGAGAAGCAGTTCTGCAGTGGCTTGAAAGTAAGTCATGATCCAATGACCATAATTGTTAGTAGACTGGGAAGTAACATTTAGCCACTGTATTTTGACTGAATTAGAAGTGGATGATGCACATTTAAGAGGGTCCAAGAAGAAAGACAGTGTAGTAAACAACTGTTTTAAGCCTGGAAAACTGAAACAGAGAGAATTTCCAGAGGCTCAAGAGGAAACAGCAGCAAGATTTACAAACAGTGGGGTAGCACTCATAGTTCTCTGTCTCTTTGCATAGAGACATTGGTGTCTGCTGTTGTCAAACAGGATGAAGAAGGAAAAAGAGAAAGAAGCTGGAAAGAAGAAAGAAAGAATAATTTGTTCAAACATTACCCTACCACTTAGAGGATAACTGCCATCCAGGGTTATAAAAGCCTGAGGAACTAGAAATATTAATTGCAGAAGGCAGAGTGAGGGACAATGTACATGTTTCTGGAGACATATCCAATGAGGAATTCCTGGCAGTAGGTCTCAAATTAAATTTTGAAGTCCAGAATATTTTAAAATCTCAGCCAAGCCAAGGTATGCTACATCAGCAATAAGAGCTTGACTTTCAGCAAACTTGACTGTATTATGCATACTTTGACTCCTCCTCCACCAGCAAGATGTACTCTGTTAAAAGGCTGCCTCTTCTAGCTCAAAGGAGAAAAAGTGATAACGCTTGATTTTGGAACCCCTTTGTTATAACCATTGCATAGCTAGTTTTGGTAAAACAACTAACGCTGCTACCATTTGGAAGACAGCCAGTTGAGCTGCATGTGGTGATACGTGTTTGGTATAGATAGCACTGAAAGATGAAGTAGAAAGATGTATAAGGCCAGCCAGGTAGAAAGGAACTCCATCCAGAGCCCTGCTGAGAGGGAGCAGGGGTAAAAAAACAAAATCGTTTAGTCTAACCCTGGGTATTTGTTTGGAATGAGGCAGCTCTTTTTGGAAGCTTAGGTGAGTCTCCTTATCTACTGAATCGAAATAATCTCATCAACCAAAATTAGCTGAGTCAGTATAATAGTGAAAGTATAATAAACCAGTTTTCCATAAAAAGGAACATCAACTCCATTTTTTCCACCTGAAAATTTAACTGAAATTTGACTTTCGGTGTGATAAATCACATATAATTATGCCTATATTTTTTGTCTCCCAGCCAAAAGAAAACAATATTGCCTTGATCTTTATAAAGAACTTCTCCCCTACTTTTTTCCAAAATATGTTTTTAACTTAACATATTCCTGTGAAAATTTTATGTTTCAATAGAATGGCTTTTTCTGATCAGTATACACACATGTACATACATCAGAATACATCTTACACAGTTATCGTTATCATTCAATAATATTGAAAAATGAAGTCCATGTATAATACATACGTGCCACTAAATTTATCAGTACTACATCACCTACATCTGGTGACATTGCTTTGAAACAACAGCAATTTTAAAGGACTTATTTAAGCAATCCCCTATTTAAAAGTCAACTTAACCTTTTATGTCCAAGCCAGTAAATTCCAGGAAAAGTTTTCCTTTCACAGCTATGTTGGTCTGAAGAATTTATAGGCAGAACTGTGAGGATGGGTAATTTCTGTGATTTCAAAGAGGCCATTTATACTGATCATCATTCTAGCACTCGTTCAAACTCAACCTAAGCTCAGCATCTCCAAATTGCTGTATATCATGAGTGAAATATGAGAAATCTTGGCTGAGCTGCTACCGTACAGGTATCCATATCACAAAATTGTTATTTGTGCGGGTAAGAGTGGCAGAGGTGCCAGTGGCTCTGCTGTCCTTCAGAGGTCCCTCCAGAAGAGGATTGAGACACCAGATTGTAAGAGGAAACTTATTCTGACACTGCCTGTTCTGTGAATAGATAGAGGGCTCCAGAGTTGTCAATACAGCATTTTTGCTACCACTCGATTCAGTGCAAAATAAATGAGGATATTTTCCTCTTGCAGCATGTATTAAATCCCATTAGCATTAATGAGAGTTACACGTGAGTTTGGCAGGGAGCATATACAAAGTGCAGAGCAGACAGTTTTGAAATTCTCAGCCCTCTCTTATATCTTTCAGCCATCTTTCCTCTGTGAAAGCCTTACCACACAAAGTCCAAAATAAAAACAGTAAATCAAATTACTGCACGTACAGTACGTTAAGATGATGGGTTGGGGTGAGAAGGGAGAAATCTGAGGGGCTAATGTACAAATAATTACTGTGCTTGCATTTAGTGAAGTGCTACCAGTTAAACTCCCAGACAGTGCTAATATAGTACGAAAGCTTTGAGTTGGCTGAGCAACTTTTCACAGCACACTGGTAAAATAATAAATTGTGCTATGACCGATAACATTCAATAATTTCTCTGATATATTGCTACAGCCACCTTTTCTACAGTATAAAGCTCATATTTCTCTGTCATATTAGTAATTTCCATATTGCATTTCAGGCTCCGTCTTGGAGTTAGTAGGGAAAAGTGCATCACAGCCGTAACAAAAGGAAACTGGCTGTTCTTGAAAGAATAGAGACAGAAAAAGAAAGAAGGAAATGTCAGGAATCTTTTTTTTTTAAACTTTCACAATACACCCACTGATGCTTACAGAAAAAAAAAAAAGACAGCAGCTGCTACAACACTACTTCATTACAGACCCAGCAGAGTAAAAGCCGTGGATCCATTTTGCCTTTTTCTTCCTTGATGATATCACTAAAGCATTAATGGAATCCTTACACACCATTGGTACAGTATGAATTTATCTACAGCACATTCTTTATTGGTTTGAGTACAGATATGTTATTTTTGTGCATGGGGAGATGGGGAAAATAGGGTTTCCTGCGTCTTTTAAAGAAAACATGTTCCTTATTAACTGAAAGCTGAAAAAAACCGTTTAGTGCAAAATAAAATAATGTTGATATTTAGGTTAGGTTATGAGAATGAGTGAGAAATTACTTTGAAACTTAACTATTATATAAACTTTTTGACTTGGCCTTAAAATATATGTGCAATGTCTCTATTGAGGCTGGCAGTACAAAATGTACTATTGTTGTTCTAGTTGGCAGTTCATCTTAAATGACATCACCCAAAAGGAAATAGTACCTTTATTTTAAGGGAAATCTACTTTGGAACTAATTATTTCCTAGAACCATACAATGGCATTGTCCTCATTTGATTACAAACTGCAAATATTTTACTGATTATTATCCACTTAAAAGTTTATTTTCTGACATATAAAGTATTCAGTACACTTTCTACAATATTATTAAGTATGATTTTTAATATATAGAAGAACACTTTTTATTTTTTTTTAAATGACAAGGAATTACCGATCATGTACTGTGTTGTTGAAAAGTCCATGTGAAAGGAAACTATTATTGGTACCAGATAGCATCTGAGTGGAATTTTCCACCCACAATTTTATCCTGAACTTGGCAACTAGGTTCCCAATTATAATTCCCTAAGTCCCTCCACTCATCAGTACCATTTGGTTTTCAAGCACAGAGAATGATCACACTCAGCATCACTTCACACATCCAAGAAACAGTATAAACTTTAAGCACTAGACAAGATTCTGCCTTGACTTTGTGCTATGAATGAAGTAGAGAACAAGGAGCAGTCAGCCCTTGCACCTAGCTGACAGCAAAACTAGCTGAAGCAAAAGGAGTGGAGGGAGAGGAAAGGAGAAAAAGGAGAGGAAGAAAGGAGGCAAGGCCTGTACAATAATTATGCTCATGCTTCCTAATGGAGTTTACTAGTCTATGGAAGCATAAACAAGATAAGTAAATCAGATTAACTCTTCTAGGCTGAGGAAAAGAGATGTAATAGTGGAGGCTGGTAGAACAGTTCCAGAGACACTAGTCTTTTAAAGAAAAAGACAAAGATTTTTACTACTAACCCCTCCAGTCAAAGTTGTCATCTTATAGGTTCTTCACTGATTTAGCAGATGTAGCAATCTGGCTTCCTGGGAACTATAATATACCAAAACCCACAGGTGTACCACAGCTACATTGCTGCCCTAAATTACCTACTTAGTTGGTGCTTGAGAGTGGCTCTGCTCATACTCTTGATCCCATCAGGTCAATACTGAGAGGGACAAGAGCTTAAGTATTTTACAGTGTTTCAGGATTTTCAAATTTCCAGCATACAGGAGAAATTCAGTAACAGTGGTTATCTTATTTGTTATCATACAGCCAGCATTAGTTTTTCAGGTACTAAGTAAATTACAGAGAAACCTGTCTATGCTATTACCTAAGGAAAAGACAAGAATCAGTGTCAGAGCAGAGCTCAAAATACACACAGAAACAAGCCAGTGCACATAAATGAACACTTAAGAGGGCTAAGCCTAGTGAATGAGATCCTTCATACCCATGAACAATGCCTCAAATGTCATTGGAACCAATTGTGAAAAACACAGGTTGAAAGAGTCACAAGGAGTTTATTTATTTATCCAAGGGCTTGTCTATATAAGGAGATTTACTAGAAGGCTTTGATGTAACTGCTTTGTACTAACTGGTCTGTCCAAAATAATAGCTGTATTTACTAAGAGTCATATAATGAGAGCACATGAATAAGGGGGGGAGAGAAGGAGGATGTTCTGTCAGCTACGTGACCAGGTAACCTACTCTCCTCCATGGTACTGCCTGCCAAAGACATTTCTAAGATTGGTGGCATACAGGCATAACAACAGAATTTAAGGAGAATCAACTGCTTTTCGCATCTAGGGATCAGCATTCCCAGATCCTTGCAATTCCTCGAAGTAGATTATATAATTCTCAGACTCTCAGCAGATCAGCACGAATGCCACACATTGCCATATGGCAGTGTTGCCAATAGGTAAAATGCTAATTTTATCAGATAAGTCTATCACCAAAGAGCAGCAGCTTCCAGGCCAGCTCCTGTGACACCACCAGCATTCCTGGTTGAATGATTTGTGAGAGCAGACATAGTAACTACTGCTGCTTCGCTCTGCTCACATCCCCAGATCCCTTTTGGTGATTGTGAAAGGCATGAAGTGAATAGCAGCTTTGAGAACAACAGTTTTCTGGAACAGTCTCTCCCCATAAAGCAATTTCTGTGCTCATGAAACAAGCACCAGCTGGCACTGGAGAATGGTACTGCAGAGATATTATGCCCAGAAACAGCTGCAGAACTTCAGCCTGATGTAAATATTTGCTTTGATGTCAAAAAGTCTGTAGCTTCGTGTTGAGTTGGAGCAGCAGAGTACCAGCATGAGTACAGCCCAGTACTGTATGGGCTATGAAAAGTACATAGCCATGGCTATCCAATTGCTAGCCCCATTTATTAGCTACAGATCTCAATTGTTGGACTATTAGAGTGGAGATGCAAACTGCCTTTTTAGACCTCATTGCTATCTATGTCTTGCAAGTCATGCAATTCTTTGGGAAGACACTGAATATATTTGTGCTTGCTATTCCCCCAAGTTTCTTTGCTAAAAGTCTTGGAGTTTATTAGACGAAAAAGGTAATTTTACACTGTACTGAATGACCACCATCTACACACAGTTGATCTACAAAAAACCCCATGAAAACATGTAGCTTGGGTTAGAACTGCACACTACTTTGTCCTCAGAATCTACAAGAGTAATGGACGTACCTTCATCATTAGCTACAGGCAGTTCTGTCAATACAGCCTATAGGATACCCTACCTAAGCTAAATTCCTGTGGGCTGTCATGTGCATATTCTTTGAGGAAAGAACACTACACATTTGGGATATTTTCCTCGTATAGCTGTTCCTGTTGCTTGTTATGGCTTAAATATGTGCAGAACTGGCACAGGTTCCTCAACATAATGAGCCAGAGGAGGGCTTTCTTAGTTCTATGGAAGTGGTTTTGAAAAATTCTGCATCACTTTTTTAAGGTTAAGCAGAATGGAGGATGTCAATTCACAGTGGAAAATATCTCAACATTTTCCAGCACACAGTCTTAAGTAGAAAGGTAGATATGATTTTCGCTAGGGTAGTGAACAACAGTGGTAACACATGACCTTGCCTTTAGGGACATTTGAGGCTCACTGTTTTCATTCTGTAGTTCTTGACAAATATGTATTGTGTGGTTTCCTGAGTTTCTGAAGACAAGATACATGTGCTTTTGCTTCAGCACTGTCCGTGTCACAGCCTGGAGACAATGATATTTCTTGTCAGCAGGTAGTACACATGCTCTGTGGCTCTGTCAGGAACTGTGAAGCCAAATGAAGGATAAGGCTTTACTGAACTGCAACTCTGCCTAAAGAGTGGGAATTAAAAGAATTCTAGAAATAAGCAAAAGTCTATTTTTTTTAGTAAATGTGCTGTGCAAAGAGCAACGGCTTGAATTGAAAAGCAACAGACAGTTCAGCCTAGATGCAGACAAGTGTTATTTCTGACCACAGAGTTTGCCGTTCTATGGTCAGTCAGGCCAAAAGGCTAAGGAGTGACCAGTAGATGTCTGTTGTTTTGATTTGCCAGGCTGTGAAACTTTTATGAGCAGTTGGAAGGGGATAGCTCCAGTTTTGAGAGCCTCAGAGAATGCTTCCTTATTTTGTAAAGTTAGAATTATGTCTATATTTTAGATATATTTTAGACATATATCATATCTAAAATTTTAGATTTTGTTAAAAAGATCTAAAAGATCTTTCAGATCATGTTACAAATTAGCTGTACCATTAATTCAGGTTTTCAATTACTTTGAAGCATATTGGGAGTTAATGGTGTTAATAACTTTGTCCAATGTATTTCCTATCTATTACTTCAATTGCTTTTTAAAAAATACATTTGCAGTTATAAAAATCACTATTCAGAGGTTTATACTGATAAAAAAGCCTTACAGATAACAACCTGCACAGACAATCCAAGTTAATTGTTGGTTTGATTAAAATGTACTATGTATATGGTAGCTATGAGATCTTACGGGCACATTGTGATTCTGAAGCAACACAGATGTGATAAGTGCTTGTTTTTAATCTAGTACAGTTAGCCTGTGCACCAGGATCATGTTGGAGGGAGACATTTGTTCAAATAGATTGAGTAACAAGCAACTGCTTCAGGATCCTCTCTATCAACTGGAGTAGATGGTGCTCAACTGGAGAGAACGAGAGAATACTGGGAAAAAGAGATGTCCTATTGCTGTCATCCTAGTTCTTGCATCATCCCAAACAACATTCTCATCATTTTAACGTGTTGAGAGAAGTAGCAATTTAGAGGAAGAAGGAACAAGATTTCAAAAACTAGTATCAGATTTTATGAGGTTTACATCCACTCTTTTTAGGAAAAAATATCTATCAAGTGTGAATCAAGCTATGAAGACAAATCTTAAGGTTAACATAATGATTCCCTATGACTTTTCCTGTTGGCAGGCAGAACTTTCAGAGACATTTCCATCATAGCAATGTCTTATCCAGGTCTCTTGTCTATCAACAAACTCATGGCTCTCAGGCACTGCGTCATACAACAGTTGATATCATTACCCTCATAACCACAGTGCTAGCACACCTCAGACAGCACTATTTGAGTCTGATGTCCTGTAACAAACTTCCTTCCAATTCTTCTCTGGATAGAGATAGGATGATGTATCACTAGAAGCCCTGTTTCCATCTTTTTACCTATATAGCATGTGTTTGAACCCAACGCTGCACAGCATCATGTGTATGATCCTGCTTCACCAACAACTTGGCACTGCCTAGAAGCTTTTTATATTACTAAATCTGAGCCTTCACATTTCCAGAAAAGAAAAGCCCAGAAGATGAACATGACTTCAGCTGGAAGCTGAACAGAGAGGGCATAGCACAGATATAAACCATGAAATAAAAACAGAAATAACATGCATGCTGGGTATGCAGATTCCTAGAGCACAAGCAAAGTCTGACTACATACCAGAATTTAAACTGAGAAGTGATACCAATACTTCAGACCAGTAGAAGACCTACAAGTAAGTACTGTAGTCAGAATATTTTGGATACATGCAGAGATACAACTGTATGAATAAAATAGTACATATTCATATTATTAAAGACTATGTTATAGTGCATCTGCAAAAAGGCATCAAATTATGGTTCTACTGGCATCTTTAATTCTAGAGCTTCCATTGTATAGATATTAGTTAAATCAATCACCATAATTGCTGTAAATATAGAAACTTAGCACAGCTTTGTAATAAAATAGCTGACTTTTAGAAGAAAAGCTTTGCATCACAGAAGAGTATCAATAAAATACCCCAGAACTATGTGACTTCAGAGGGGAAAACAAACAAACAAAAACCCAAACAAACAAACAAACTGTGGTTTACGCTCTCCAAAGAGTTTTCCAGAACACTTTTGTCTTTAAATTCTCCTGAATGAGAGTAATCTCAAGGCTGCAACGGGTGTTTCCTGAGCTCAGGGGAGTGCTAGCATTTCTTGTGGTACTGATAGCCACCATGCTTATGCTTTCTCTGGGATGAAATCATTGTCAAGAGTCATGTACCCAGGTGTATCTAGTGAAACACCACTCCTGGTTTTCCCTACTGTTCTCACAATGGTGTCTAGCAATTGTACCTTGTATCATCAACCTAGATATGAAATACTTTATTCTAGTCCAGCTCCTTCAGCCATGTTCTGGGCAAAGTATCTGCAAAAGTAATCCTTTATTTCCTGCTATTATACAGTCAGCATTTAGCCAGAACTAAAATGTAGTGCTAACAGCAATCTTTGTGTGTGGAACTGCTATGTACCTCCAACTTCTTCCATAAAATCTCAATTCTGAAAGACAGCCCAGCAACAGTTTCTCTATTATTGTGTACTAACATACATGAGTTGTTGGGACTTTATGATAAGATTTCTTGTGGGACAGTACTTGTGCAGTAATGCAAACCCAGTTCAAGTCTCTAGTAATTCAATATGAGAAAACCATAATTTCATGTAAAATACATTGTGTACTGCTGTTTATTACAGGATTTGTAGAGTAATGCTTCCAATAAAAGGAGAACAGGAACTTATAGAAAGCTTTTACCTGGCGTCATGCTGAGAGTATCACAATACTTTTAGATTGAAAGGATTCCTCCATATGTCTCTCAATCATTAAAAAACTTAAAATTATACAGTCCTTGGACACAGTAAAACCAAATAACACCTGAACTTCATGCACAGGCAAAGATCTCAACCTGAAAATCTTTGTTTAAGCCAGGTCAAACAAGTGCAATGTACCCTGAAAAACTGTCACATCTAGGCAATATTGACACTAGGAAGTAGATATTTCAGAAGCATAGCACTGCCCCTTGGCCACCACCTTATCATCCCATCAGCCAGTCTCATTTATTAATATTCCTAAAGATATATAATGGCCTTCTTTTCTTTTTAGAAGTAAGCAACTGATGAAGAGATAAGAAACAGCCTCTTCTGTTAGCCTCTTTAGGTCTAATCTGTAAAGAATTATCCTTGTCATATGTTTTCCTTCTTTTCTAGTGCAAATCTCTGTGTACACTACAAAGCCACCTGGGTAAATTAAAATATTATGGGAAGACGATAAGCTTTTGGTCATGAAGTGTTTTGGCATCAAGAGAATGTCATGTTACATTTTCAGCTTCTACCCAGAATACTTTAAACAGCTTTGAAATTAAAAAAAGAAGAAAGAGGGCATTGTCAACCCTGTAACAGTTTAAAAAGTTGAAGACAGACTGGTCAAACAGAATCAATTTCAAGACGGTGAGAAAGATCTTTCTAAAAATTGGAGGTAGAATTTGAGATGTGGAGCAATTTTTCTTTCTACTTTTTTGCAGTCCATCACAGGAAACAGAAGTAGCCAAGGGGAGCTTGTAGTTGAGAATCCTGTTAGATAATAGTTATTACCTAGATAACAAATTCCTAGACATACACAAGTCTATGGGGCCAGATGGGATTCACCCCAGGGTCCTGAGGGAGGTGGCAGAAGAGCTCGCCAAGCCATTTTCCATCATTTATCAGCAGTGCCACTTTCCATCATTTACCAACAGTCCTGGCTGACTGGGGAGGTCCCAGTCGACTGGAGGCTTGCAAACGTGACACCCATCTACAAGAAGGGCCGGAAGGAAGACCTGGGGAACTACAGACCTGTCAGTCTGACCTCGGTGCCAGGGAAGGTGATGGAACAAATCATCCTGAGTGCCATCACACGACACATGGAGGACAACCAAGCGATCAGGCCCAGTCAGCATGGGTTCAGGAAGGGCAGATCCTGCTTGACCAATCTCATCTCCTTTTATGACAAGGTGACCTGCTTGGTGGACGACGGGAAGGCTGTGGACGTTGTCTACCTGGACTTTAGTAA
This sequence comes from Mesitornis unicolor, assembly GCF_000695765.1. NCBI lineage: Eukaryota > Metazoa > Chordata > Aves > Mesitornithiformes > Mesitornithidae > Mesitornis > Mesitornis unicolor. The sequence goes on from NW_010164200.1 coordinate 18,561, forward strand.
GGCCTTTGACACCGTCTCCCACAGTATCTTCCTGGAGAAGCTGGCTGGCTTGGACGGGCATATGCTTCGCTGGGTCAAAAACTGGC